>NW_025721412.1:0-72161 GCF_922984935.1 Meles meles
GTTCTGGTCTGTGGAGCGGCTCAGCGAGGATGAGAGGTGAGGCCCATTCAGGAGCTGGCTGAGGGTCGGGGTGGACTCTTTGTGCTGGCCTCGCCTGGGATCCTCCTCCTAGGGCCCCCTTCCTTGCTGGGAAGCCAGACACCAGCTGTGGGAAAACCCTGGGAGGGACTCCTGAATGCAGGCTGCTGCTCAACCCACACGTGTCTCTCTGTCCTTAGCTACATCCTGTCCTGCCGGCTGGAGCCCCGGTCCTAGTTACCCAGCAGAACACAAGCACCAGGACAACTGGCTTCATGACACCATCAGAGCTGAACCCGTGGCCACTGGCCGAACAAGGATTGCACCTCGGCCCCTGGGCTACTTGTGGTGCGTGAGCCCCATCTGCTGCACAACACCCCTTCCTCTCACCTATAGACTTAGATTTTGGGGGGGGGGGTTTGCAATATTTAATATAATTAAAAGGTTTTGATTTTACCAAAAAAAAAAAACAAAAACAAAAACAAAAGTGATATGTTTGTGAGAACCCTAGGGATTAAAGTTTGTGTTACCAATAAAAAAAGAACAAGGGTTTTATTTTCTCCTCGTCCAGCCTACATGGGTGTTTGGTGCTTTTACAACATGTACAACATGTACAGACTCTCTTATTCATTCCTGAACTCGGAAATCTTACAGAGTCATCAGCTATTCAAAGTGGCAGGAAGGAGAAGAGCCAGCCCTCCTCACTACCTACTGGTGGCACCTCCAAATCCCGTTTCCCCAGAGGACAGGTTCATTTCAGTGTCAGGCATCTGGGCAAACAGCAGAGACAGCCCTCAGGACCCCCGAGATGGAGAGGTTGCAGGTCCTTCCCCAGGAAGGCAACAGACTCTGAACAGGAGAGTCCTTGAGAGTTCTTTCCCCTCCCCAGAACTAGGTGCTGCCCAGGAGAGGGGCTGCTTCTCTCCATTCTAAAGCAAGGAGGAGGATGTCTTGCTTCCTTTGGGATATGGTGTTTGTGTTGGTGCTTGTGTTGGTGTTGGTTTGGACCCAGTATTTGGGACTGACAGTTGTCGAGTTCAGTCTCTGGAATTGCATCAGCACTCAGTAGAGAACAACAACAACAACAAAATAAACAAACATGTAAAGAGATCCAATCCTGCCTGTGGAAGCTACAAAACCCGAGGAAGATATTCTGTAAATGGAAGAAGGGCAGGCAGGACATTCCGTCCTCAGCTTCCCTGTAGGCTCTCCAGGTTCACCCTTTCCCGAGAACGGAATCCTCCCAGCATCCTCATCCATGATGTCTGGATTCCTTTTCCCTGCTTCTTTTGGGTGTGGCTGGGGAATAAAACAAAAAGAAACTGGGGGGTGTCCTTTTAAGGCCATAGCTGAGCCTGGCTCTATTCACATCTATGCTGACCTAGGAGCTAGGATGTGCGGCCATCCTGCATTTCCGGATGCAGGTCTTGGAAAGGCAGTGGCGCCCTTCAGGCCCCACCCTCCTGGTCAGGTCCATGGTAGCCACTGCTCCCTGGCTGGGGTCTGATGGAGCAGAGATTGGTTCTCCCTTGCCAGGATGAAGGTTCATACCCTTGACCAGACGATCCCCACACTCTCCTTGCTGGCCTAGGGCACTGTCAGGTCCAGGTGGTTTTGAAGTCCCTGGTCTCCAACATCCACCAGGTGACACACCCAGGTTCCACTCACTTGTCTGGAATGGGGAACTCACCTGACCCGGTAGACCCAGACACAGATGGAATGTGAGCAGGGGAGAAGCATCTATCATGCAAATGGACGCGAAATGAAGCAAGGGTAGGAAGGCTTCTCTCCAGACACAACAGACTCTTCCAAAAGGGGGGGGAGGTAGGAAGACACAAAGAAGGACACGACTTCATCATAATGGAGACCGTGGAATAAGAGAGAACATCTGGAAATATTTAGGCACCCAACACAGGAGCACCCAAAGGCATCCAACACCTCACAACAGGCCTAAAGGAACCTTTGACAGCAATACCATACAGTGGGGGACTCTAACACCCCACATCTATTAATGGAGACATGATCCACACTGACAATCAACAAGGAATCAATGGCTTTGAGGGATGCAGTCGTTTGAACACATCGATGCAGAACCTTCCACCCTGAAACAGCAGAATCCGCAGTGCTTTCAAGTGCACCTGGAACATGCTCCAGAACAGACCACACGTTAGGGCACAACCCAAGTCTCAACAAACTCCAAAAGATGGATGTCATCCCACGCATCTTCTCTGAGCACGATGCTATGGAACTCCAAATGAACCCCAAGAGCACACCCGGAGAGACCATGAATCCATGGAGGTTAGATTACAGGCTACCCGACAAGGACTGGGTCAACCCAGAATCCAAAGAGGAAATCCACAATTACATGGAAGCAAAAGGACAAGCCAAGGGTGCCCAAACATGCGGATACAGCGCAAGGGAATCTCAGAAGACAGGATCCAGCACCACAAGGAAAATCCCCAATACCATAAGCTGACACAAAAGGACCTAGCTAAAGCACCACACAGAGGTCCTGAGCAGTCAGTCGCTCAGCCTGGGCGAGTTGGAGCTCCTGCTGTTGGGTGCATGCTTAGCTTCCAGCTCCCCTCTAAGTCCCAGCCTGGGGGGGGGGTGTTCTTCCCTTTCTTCCAGAACCATCCCCACCAGGGCCACTGGGGAATCAACCCTTCAGGGGACTCTCGGCAGAGAGATATGGCCAAAAAGGCCCAGGAAACAACCACCCCTTCCCCGCCGGTGGATCAAGGTGGCCAATTAGCTTTCCCTCTGTAGAACATTCCACAGTGCTTGTGGGGGGACGATCCTCTCAGGCTCTGACGCCCAGGGTTTCTCGGCAAAGGGCAGAGTCCGACTGAGTAACCCTGGGAGGGACCTGACACGCGCGCACTTCCAGCATGCTCGCAGCTAATGCCAGGGCCACCTGTGCCCGGAGCACACGGAGAAACAACTTGCCGGCGGGCCAGCGGACAAAATGTCTTCTCTCTCACCACCGAGAAGAGATTGATCAGCAACAGTCTGGCAGCCACGGAGTGGTGCTTGACTGTCAGGAAGATCAACAGCCAGGCAGGGCTTTGTCCACCCCCACAGGCCTCTCGTCCTCTTCTGCTCCAGAGTATAGGGAGGCAGGATGGGAGGAAAGACAGTTTGTTCAGCTTTGGAAGCTATATGCTGAGCTTGAGTTCCTTTCTACCTAGTAGCCTGGGCACTCCTAGGCTGCTTCCTCTGTGGCCTCTATGGAAGGCCATTCTCAACAACAGTGCTTGCTTCCCATGTTCCGGGATACTGGACAGAAAGCGATGGAACACAAGCGAGTCACAGGGAAGTGACCACATTTGGCCATGAAAGCTTGAAGGTGTGAAAGACCATCTCTTGCCCTAGGTTCCCTTGGTCAGAAACCTTTCAGCAACCACTCAGAGGACAGACAGGCAGGTCCATAGCAGGGATGGGGATCCCTGAGAGCCACTGTGGACCGAACCTGGTGGGCTCTTCACCACAATTCGCACAGACCAAGATACTGAGGTAAGACTTAGCATCCGTGGGTGTTTTGTGAACACAGGTTTGGATTCAGGTGTGAATTTTCAGACAAAGAAAAGAAGAAGAAAGGGAATAAGGCAAGAGAGGCTCAATCAAAAAAAAAGAGGCTCAAATCTAGAGAACATCCTGAAGGGAACCGGGTTGGGGGGATGGGTGGAAGAGGGGGTGGGGATTAAGAGTACACTTGCTGTGCTGAGCACTGAGTCATATACAGAACTCCAGAATCCCTACTGTTCACCTGAAAGGACGATAACACTGTACGTCAATTAGACTGTATTTTCAACAATTTCTTTGAAAGGTGGGCATTAGGAGATCAAAGATGAGATTTTGCTCTGAGAGTTTCACACTCAGGTCTCCTCAGGCTGAACGTAAATGTACATTAAAGATCAATGAGAAAGTCCAAAGACAGAAAGTGAAGTCTCTTGATATGGAAAGGCAAGTGCCGACCTCTGGGTTCGCAGGAAAGATACCTTCCTACGCTGTTGGCTGTTGTCAAAGCATTTCACTCACGTCCCCTTGGAGCTACGCTCCTCTGGTGTTTCCGTTCTCCTTGGTTGTGTGTCTTCGTGAAGTAGTTGGAGGAATTATTCCTATCCCGTGTTTCGTGGACTAAACCCCAGTTGGCTCTTTCTAGCCCCTGGAAGATGGGAGCTGGAGGGCCTTCTGGAAAACACTGCCCAACTGGATCTCTCATCATTTTCCAGAGAAGGAAAGGGAGGCCCCACAAGGGCACCAAGGGCACAGTAACACAGAGGAGGTTCTCCTGACACCCGCTTCAGGATCCCAACTCACTGAGCAAGAGCGAAGAACCCCCGCCCCCCCCCCCCCCGTTCCCTCCAGACACAATGGACGCAACACTGGAATGGGTCATTTCTCAGGAAAGGTGAAATGCGGTCAAACACGGAAAGATGCAAAATAACATCACTGAAAGAGAGCCCACTGTGATCCCCTGCCCTGCGTCTTAAGTCCCACCCATGCGTGAAGCCATCTGAGAATCACAGGGGAAGGGAGGGAAAACTGAATGGGAAGCCACCAGAGGGGGAGAAAATGGATGAGAGGCTCTTACCTAAGAAACAAGCAGAGGGTGGCAGGAGGGGAGGTGGGTGCGGGTATGGGGCCATTTGGGCAGGAGCATAAAGGAGGGCATGCGATGGGATGAGCACTGGGGGTGATACGCAACTCATGAATAATCGGGCACTACCTCAGAAGCTAATGAGGTACTGTAGGGTGGCTAACCGACTCTCAACCACCACCACCACAACAAAAACAACACAATGCAATCCAAGGTTCTGTGTTTTCTTGATGTGCAATGTGGAAAATACTGGATGATTTCTTTTCTTCCCTCAGGCAAGGAAAAGAGAGAGCCTACTACTCCTGAGGAGGCAACACTCTACCTGTTTCAGCCCTAAAGAGGTTTTCAAACATGCTTTCGCCAGTTGCAGTCCTCATGCCCTTCTAGTCAATTCGGAGCACTCTGGACAGGGGGTCAAACACTTTTGTTCTTCAAGGTGACTCACCCCAAGCAGGGAATATCCCTACTTGCCACAGGAGTTACCACAGGTGTGCCCCCTCCATCCTTGACAAGGGCCTCCCTACAACTTTTCCAGAGAGGTGGCATGAACACTAGTGGCTGGAAGCTGGATCCTGGATGACGTCCATCCCTTTGTTCACTTGTGGGATGACTAGGGGCAGGGTCTCCATCTCAGTCGTGGAGCTGCCAGAGCTCTCCAGCTCACCTTCAGACACGGCCCTCCCCTCTCTCCCATGGAAGAACCTGCAGAACTACGTGACCATGAACTGGGAACACACAACAAGGGTACAAAGGTCTTACCTGAATTCAGCTCAGCATGGCAATGACAGGCTGGTCCCTCTTGGAGGTTGCTCTCATTCGAGCCTTCTTGGCGACGGACTCCAGACAGTGGCTCACCACGAGACAGGGAGGAGAAGTTCCTCGGAGACAAGTGTCACCACACCACTGTCCTCACCCTCGGTCGTGGAAGAAGTCTGTGTCCCTCGTCGGGTTAAGAGACTCTTCCAACAGGACTGGAGCAGAGTGCAACAAAAGGCTCCCTTGAAGAAGGGCTGAGCATGGGGACACGTCCAGTCATATGTCTCACCGCTCCCATCACCACACAGGTGGTGCCCAATGTGGGCAGGGTACCATTTCCAGTGCACGGCTCCTGCTCGCCCACCGTACCTATTCCTATCATCACGCCATCGCGTCTGGTCAGGACCCCAGCATCAGGCCTGTGCTTCTCCAGTTCATGCTGCTGCCTGCCTCCACCCGTGAATGATCCTGTTTCACCTCTGAATTTGGAGCTCCACAGCATTCATCTTCATCTGCTTCACAAAACACGATTGGGCAAGGATTTCATGGAGACGACCTGCAAGGCACAGGATGGAAAAGAAAAACAAACTCACACACTGGACATTCAGAATACTTCAAGCCTTTGTGACTTGAACGACACGATCAACCAAGGGAAAGCACAGTCCAGAAGTCGGGAGAGCATGTTTGCAAACCATGTATCTGACAGGTTCTCAATATCCACTATACGGAGAGATCCCAGAAACTCAACAACAACAGAGAAACAAATCCAATGTGACGTGTGAATGTACAAATGGGGAAGAGACCTAACCTCAAAGCTATACGCATGGAAGGAAACTGGAAAAGATAGTTCCCATCACTCCGTTTTCGGGAATTCCTAATTAGAACAAGCAATGAGATACCATTACGCATCCATGAGGTTGACTCCGCACAGAAGAAGAAAAAGAGAACAAGACGAAACAAAAACAAAGTCTCAGGAGAAAGGGAAAGATCAAGTGTTGGCAAAGACAGAGAGAAGTGGGAACCTTGCTGATTGTGCGTGGCAGGAACGCTTAAGGGCATGGTTGTGAAATCAGTATGGCGGTTCTTCGCAGAAATCAACTTTAGTGGGACGCCTGGGTGTCTCAGTCTGTTGAGTGTCTGCCTTCGCCTCCAGTCCTGGTCCCAGGATCCTGGGATGGAGTCCCGCATCCAGCTCCTTGCTCAGCCGGGAGCCTGCTTCTCCCCTGCCTGCTCTGCCTGCCACTTCTCCTGCTTCTGCATGCCGCTTTCTCACGCTGACAAATGAATCAATAAAATGGTTTTTTAAAAAATCGACTTCAGAATTGCCATGTGTTTTAGCACTTGCCCTTCTGCACTAGATACCCAAACCGATGAACAGTATGGTCTTGAAGACTTATCTGAGCACACCTTTTCATGGCAGCATTGTTCCTAAAAGCTAGCCCAGGAACGCAATCCAAGCATCTGTCCAGGGAGGGACAGATGTTGTATAAACAGATGTTGGGATAGCATTCATTCTGTAAAGAGGACGGAAACATTGACGTGCACCACCCCATGGGCGCACGAACCTTGAGGATAGTAAGCTCAGTGAGAGGAGTATGCATGAAGATACCAACTTTGACTCCACTCTTGGGACCTACCTACAGTAGATTCCAAAGGAGGGAAAGGAGAATGGTGTTTGCCAAGGGCTGGAAGGAGGCGCTCATGGGCAAGGGTCTGGCTCCTGCTAAAGCGCTTTAGGTTGACAAGATGCAATGAGATGGGAAGGTGGGTTCCAGGGAGGTTGGACAAAGACATTCATGCTTTTAAGACATTTCGAATGTACTCCGTGAACTACGTGGACTTCGTGACCTAACAGTAAATGACACTGAGAAGCTGCACAGATGGAGAAATGAACACAGGACCGGTTCATCTGGCCCTTTACACCCTTTCCAGGTAGGTCCTATCTCAGCCATTCGACTTCAGCCATTTTCCTTGAGACAACATGGAACAAACAGAGTGTTGTCCTTCTGTGCCTACCTGCAGGTTTAAAAACAGAATTGCCCCGCCCGGGACCACTTTATGCGAGAAGAAGGTATTTTTCCGAGTTAATTTCTTGAGACCCTTCACTCCTTGATCATGTTTTGAAACAGAACCCAAATTGAACATTCTACTTCATCTGCTTGATTTTTCCTTCACTGATTTTCCACTCAGAATCCATTGTTGAGGCAAGGGGCTTGGATGTTCCTACGCCTATCAAAGTCTACCGACTGTAGCTTCTGCTGTTTCCAGTTTTGCTTACGTGTCATTCCTTGACCAAGTCAACTTTCCTGAGGCTCATTATGAATAGTAAAATATTTTGGGCCCCAGTTGTGTTGAAAGGATTGACACTGAGCACTGTGCACGTTTCAGCTACACAACAGAAGGATTTCATTTTCCCAGGCCCTAAAAGTCTGGATGACCAGACTAAGTTGAGTTCACTGCCATCCTCTCTTAGAGATAGAAAGAGAAAGGCAAGAGCAAAGAAAGGAAAGGTTCTTCTTTTGTGAGATGAGATCTCTCCAAATGGGCTCTCTTAACAACACCTCTCTAACACGCCACAGAGCAGTATGCACTGTAGTCATAAGGTTGGTACCTTACATCCCCCTTACAGCTTTCTCTGAAAAGGGGAAGTGGGTACCTTTGCACGATTCACTCCATCCCGGCCCCACCCTCTGCCCTCTGCTTCTGGTTCCTTCCATCTGAAGGCTTTTGCTGAGTTCGCGTCTCTCCTTTTCTCTTCTTGGTTTCAGAGGCCACCTAGAAGGGGAAAATATCCATCTGTCATCTATCGATAATACCCATCTATCCATCTATCTTTCTACGTATCTACCAATCTCTCCAACTATCTAAACTAGTATCTCTCTATCTATAGCTCCCTACCTACCTCCAGATAGTACTTGCCTTCCACGGTCTCACTTGTCTCCCTTGGCATAATGCTCGACAAGTCCATTCCTGGACACCTGAGGGACTCAGTGGGTTAAGCCTCTGCCTTCAGCTCAGGTCAGGATGTCAGGGTCCTGGGATGGAGACCTACTTGAGAATGCACTCATCAGGGAGAAGGTTCCCACCCTCTCTCTACCTGTCTCTCTGCCCACTTGTGATCTCTCTCTCGGACAGATAAATAAATAAAAACCTTTAAAAACAGAAAAAGCCCGTTAGTATTTTCACACTTAGCAGCATTTCCTCTCCTCATGGCTGATTTCCTCTCTTGATGGCTCCCGTTATTCAGGCGAACACTTCTTTATCCAGTCAGCACTAAAGGGCCCTGATGTTTTCGTTGTCTTGACTGTTGAAAACAATGTTTCTTGAACATGGGGGTGGGTGAAGGGCGTTCTTGGACATATTCCTTGGCTGTCTGTGGGTATGTTCCCAGACGGGGAACTCTGGGATCCTACGGTAGACTGTCTGTTTCTTTCTTTGCTTGTTTGTGTTTGCCAGGACCCTCCATACTGTTTTGCATAGTGACTCGTCCCAATGTGCATTCCCACTTTGGGTGTCCAAGGGTTCCCTGTTCTCCATATCCTCACCGGCATTTGTTGCCCTGATGTTCCCAGGGATCGCTAATCCAACTGATGCAAAGGGCTATCCCGGTATGCACCTGGTTGCATTTTTCTGATGCTTAGTCATGTTGAGCACCTTTTTTCCCTGCCCGTTCCTCATGTGTTTATGTCCTCTGGGAAAATGCGAGAGCACTGGACACTGTGTCCGGGGCCCAGTGACAAGACTCGTCTCCATGAGACCTTCAGGGTTGTCCCAGGCACATCCAGGGGTGGGTGCAGAAGCACTCTTCTGGCTGAGGTGAGGGTGCTGGACTAGGAAAGAGGACACTGCGGGAGTGGACAGAAAAGGAGGAAAGAGGGGTTTCTGTCATCCATTCTTTTGCCCTTAGAGCCTGGAGATTGTGCTCCTTTGCTCCTGTGACTCTGGAAGGCCCACGCTTGTGGGACTCCTTAACCACCCCCCCAACTCAAGAAAAACAAGCAAACAAAGAAACAAAGGCAAAAACACACCAAAAAATCAGCATCTCTTTCCTAGACTTTCTGGGGGCCTCAGGCTGTCCCAAGACAGCTGGAGAACAGGATGCAGAGCATACCCCATCCTCGGTACCTAGGCAGTACTGCTGGAGGACATGGAGCAGGAAGAGTCAGGTTGAGGCCCTTGTGGTGGTTCTCCTGTGCAGAAACAGCTTGGAACGTGGAGTGGCACGTCTCAATGCAATTGAGGCGCTTTCACGGGGAGGTGGGCTCCAAGACCATCTCAATGATTCATTCGCAAACTCTGCACTACAGCACTCCCCTATGCCAGGGACCTTGGTAGACTCAGGCACGGCACTGGAGATACCTAGGGCTCCTTCCCTTAGGGAGCCCACAGTGTAGAGATGGGCCAACGCATGAAACAGTGCCATGTGAAAGCAAAGAGCAAGCGTTCCATGTGACAAACGAAGTGTGCTCTGAAAGAAGGCTGCAGAGTCACTGGATAGAAAGGCCTGAGAGGCCTCGCTGGAGGTGTCAGTGCGGAGGACAGAATAAAAACAAGGGAGCTAGTCCCGCACAAGTCTGGCTGCCCTGTGTCATGCAGAAGGAAGGCACCTCTGCCTTAGAGCCTCACTACCAGAAGCTGGATTGGCCAGAAGAGAGGAAAGGGGCACCCAGTGTGGCTGGAGGGCAACTGGGAGCAGAGCAGAGGGGCGTGAGGAAGGCAGGGAGAGGGCCTGAGGCCTGGGAGACAGGTAGCGATCTCTTGTCCCTTGGGAACGGCACTGCCCCAATACCCTGCATCTTCAAACGCAAGGACCGAATGCCCCGCAGTTGTCGCAGAAGAGGAATGGAGGCACAATTTCGCATGCTTCCTCAACGTCACCATACTTCTGAGCCCGTGTTTGTAGCTGAGGCTGGACTAGCAGAGGCTTTTCCCCCAAGTTAGCACCCATCATTCGGGGAGCCATTCGACTCAGAGTCTGAGTTTCTGGGCGCATGTTGGCCTTGCCACTGCCACCGTTCCTGGCACTGTGAGCCTCGATGGATGGCAGCCCCAACCACCCCTGGGCTTCATTTTTGCTTCAGGGTGAGAGAAGAAAAAGGGAACCAGGGAGAAGGGGAACATGAGAAAAGTAACTAGGAAGTGCGAAACTCTTTGCATGACATCGAGAGAAGCACGAGGCATGCTATGTCATCACGTTGAGGACATCCCGTGGCTCAGAAGCCACTCGCTAGCCACCTAGAGCTTGCAGAGTGATGCCTCCACCACAGGTCAGGATCCTGGGAGCCACGGTGAAGGCTGCTCCCCTCATAGACCAGAACGAGGGAAAGAGATCTCATTCGAAATCTATGTGGGAAACAACTGAACCCTTTCACTACCGAGGATGACAAATTCTGCATCTTCGTGCATTTCCACCCCATCATGGTGCCCCAGCGTCATGACGCCAGGAGGGAAAGGGACCGTTCCAAAACGACACAAAGCCGGGACCCAGGCCTCCTGGGAGCGTTCCTCCAGGCCACGTCCCACCCCTTCCTGCAATTCTTCTGGCCTTCCGTGTGTGCCTCTGATTCCCGTGGTACCATCACACACATACCACAAATACGATCTCCATACACCCCCAAGATGTCCCAAGGAAGTGGATTCTCCCTGGTCCCCACTATGCACGTTGGGAATGTGGGCACTAGGTGAGACACAGAATGACTGAGGACACACAAGTGGGAAAGGAAAGGAAAGAGCACAAAGGTCTGACTTCAGCTCTGTCTCCTGAAAGGGAAGACCCAAGTGCCATTTCCAGAGAATGGTGCCCCTGGCATTTTGGGCTCATTGTGTACAGTCCCGGGGAAGAGAGGTCAAGAGTCAACTGAAGGGGTTATGGGGAGGTGTGACTGAACCAAAGGCCCCAGGTCTTAGAATCTTGAAAGGGTGACCTCACATCCTTCATGATAGGCCCCAACTGAAATTAGAACTCTGGTAACCAGGCACCCACTTTCAAAGGGCAACCTGCTCTCCAGCGCACTTGAGTGGAGACCTTCGACAGAACTCGATGTTCAGTTGTTGTCTTCCTACTTCCCGGGGCGCTGGGCCCAGGGGAGCCCAGAGCCAGAGACACGACTGCAGTTGCAGACAGCGCTTCAGACCTCTTCTCCGAAGCTTCTGGTCATGGGGCAGGAGACACCAACAGGTAACACAAGGCAGCTCTGGGCAGCCCACTGGAGAGCCGGCAACAACTGTGCTCTCATCTCAGCAGGCCCACACCACTTGCCCCCTACTGAGTGGGCGTGTGTGTGTACGCGTGCGCGTGCGTGCGTGCGTGTGTGTGTGTGTTGTGTGTGTGTGTTTGTAGAAGTGGGGGCAGGGGATGAGGGACATGCCCTTCCTGGGCAGAGGCAAGCTGCCTGGTGTTGGAGGTTGGACCCATCTGTCATGTTCATACCCCAGGTCATAGCAGGCAGGATGAGAAGGTGAGGGCTGACACAATGATAAGGCTCACGGTAGTCATGAGCCTTAGAGTGTCCTCTGGCTACCTCCTTGCTCGATGTCTTTTCAGCCATCCCTCTTAGCCTGAACTGGAGAACACGGTGTCTAATGGGGGTGTCCCCTTGAGGCCATGTCCCGGGAGGCTGCTAATGGCTCTTGGCCCTGTGTCGATGGGGCCCTGCCTTTTCAGAGCTGCACCCCAGAGATTGCCAATGAGCTGACTGGGGACTTCAACGACTCCAACTCGCTGGACAAGGGTCAGGTGTCCCAGGCCACCCGGGATCAGTGCTGCTCTGAGGTGAGAATGGGAAGAGGGATCTCCACACCCAGGGCCCCCACGCAACTATGGGGACAAACCTGGGGCCTTCCCATAGTGTTTCCACGTGAGGATCCCACAGGCCCCGCCCCGAAGGAACCCAAACCTCCGCACATCTGCCACCAGCTATGGGTCAGGGAGGAAGACACTCTTCACCTACGCGGGACTGGGAGAGAATGGAGTGAATGTTTTCCGTGGTTTGGAGGGCGCTTGTTTGCTTTCCTTTGGCCTCGGGTTGCTTTTCACGAAGCCATGAGTATCTTTGCCTTTTCCCACTGGTTTTACGATTTTCCGGACTCAGGCCGGCTAACCTGTGGAGAACTGGCCACGCCCTTCTAAATCTTCATACCACACAGGGTGACTGAACCTACAAAAGGGACGGCGGGATCAAGCCATTCTATAGGTCTTTCTGGAATGTATCATCTCTCACAACACGTCGAATCCTAGGAGGTCCACCAGCTCACAAGCTGTTTCCCTCTAGGTCTTCACAGTCCCCCAGAAATCAGGTGGTCTGCCACAGGGACTCAGTCTTTCAAGGAACTTGAAAGTGGAACTTTCAAGGAACTGGGACTTGATTTGGTTGCCATTCCAGCCATGCTGCTAGGAACGGGCACCGTAAGTGTCCTTCAGATGATCTGGGTCGCTCCATCTGCCAGAACGTGGACCCAAAGATTGGGTGGAAGGCCTCTGGTGCCTCCTGGCCCAGGTAGCTGGCTCTGTCTTTTCAGAGCTCCACCCAGGACACCTGGCATGAGCTGCTGCAAGGCTTCAGCTACTGCATCTCCCTTGACAGGCAGCAGGGACCTCAGGCCGCCAACATCCAGGGCTGGTCTGGGGTGAGAACGGGTCCAGGTTCACGGCCAGTCTCAGGACCCAGAGATGATCAGGGCAAGGCCAGAACCCAGACGAGACACAACTGGCTGCCCTGCGGCCTGCCAAGGAAGGTGGTTTTCCCCTGAACCTCTCTGCCCCTGACAGCAACAGGCCAAGCCTCATCAGCACAGGCGAAATGCCATGCAGACCATGCTTTGGACAGTTCTCAGGCCCAACCCTGATGATCTTGAGCAGCCTTGGAGGTTCTCAGCCTCTCTTTTCTCCTCTCGACAGTAGGGCTCCTTCCTCATGACTCCAAGGCATTACATACAGCTCTTCATACAGGCTAGGAAGAGACAGACATGCTATTGTTGTCCAGCTAACAGCACGTGTTGAAGCCACCAGTCCATTTAAGCCTACATGGTCCTTTGGAAGCCTACACTCGCTTGGTTTAAGGTTTTCAGCCTAGAACCTTTTTTCTGGGTGGGCATTCAAGTCCCTCGTCTTGCACAAGTTCCCAAAGGGATGGGAGGATGCAGTCTGAACTCCAGAGCCTGCTCTTCCTGGTGTTTCACGGCACTGAAGGTGACTACGGTTCCCCCCACCCCACAACCCCCCCACCCATTTGTCTGCCTGCTGGAGAAGGAATCATCCCTGTCCCTGGATGAGGTCTGCACGATGCTGGCGCTCAGAGAAGGCACGGTACGGAATTACGGACACTCCCTGCTCCCGTCCTTCCTGGATAGAAGCCTCTCCAACCGCACCACAATGTGCTCCATCTATCAGATGTTCATGTCAGCCCAGGAGGTCCTGCATCAGCAGTCCAACAGGTGAGTGCCCACCCCATAGTGAGCACAAGGGGGAGCCTTCCGTCTACGAGTTGTGTCTTGGGAATGTCACTGCACGTCTCTGACCATCCCTTTCCTCTCCTAAAAAGTGGGGGTATCGAGAGGATGAACCTCGTAGGGCGACTGGAGAAGTCATGGGATGAAACATGGCACGCGCTTCTCTGGGGCCCGGCTCTGTAGAAAGGGCTGCTGGATGTGCTGGGCATCTTCCCGCTTTACACTTCTCTGTCCGGGGAAGACGCCTTCAGGCTCAACCCATCACAGGCCTGTGGTCCTTCAGGGTCTGTGGAAAGGAAATGGAAAGCTGGCAGCTTTCCTACCGGCAAACGACCTCTGAGATGCCATCTAGCTGGTCCTGACTGGGGTCCTTTATGTGCCGAGATCAAGGGGACACTGGGAGCACACAGAGCAGCTCGAGGGCCACTCAGGATTTGCAAAGCCTTCTTGGGGGTGATTTCGTCCAATCCTGGATCTTAAGCACCTAGGAATGCAGGCACTCTCTAGTCACCGAGAGCAGTGAGTGGGTAAAGTGGAGACAAGGTCTGGGTCTCAATTCTCGTCCGGGGGTCAGATAGGCACTCTCCACATCCTAAGCACGCATGTCTAGCGTTCATCAGATGGGGCATCTCTGTGATCTACTCTAGGGATGAATGGATCCACCTCTCCTGGGACCATGAGGATGCACTCTACCATCAAGGAAGAACGGGATAGGTCTTTGGGTGCCAAAGGAGGGCCCGCTGCCTCCACACAGCAGGGTGGGAGACGACAGGGGTTTTTGCTGGCGACGGAAGTTCAGAACCATGGATCTCCCGGAACTCTTGATTTCCACGGGAGAGCTTAGTGGGGCGGCTTCCTCTGAAGAAGCCAGTGAGCCCAAGAGAGCTGTGGACGGGATGCCAAGCGCTGTGGGAAGCAGAGCCCACTGTGGGCTGAGTTGGTGCCTACAACAGCCATCCCTTGGATGGTCCGTTCTTGCTCCGTCTGCCCCTATCCATGTCCACCTCCGCTGGCCACCACAAACAAGTGGGGCCAAGGACAGAAAGTGTGGGGACCAGACCACTCACCCGTTGGCCTCCAACCCAAGCCCAGATACCGGTCTGCACGGACGATGCATGACTGAGGGGCCAAAGGACAGACCTATGGGAGGTCCCTCGACCCACCTGGTCAGCAGTCAGCAAGGACAGCTCCAGAGGGGTTGGAAGTGGGCTGGGGCCATTCTGTGGGGCCCACACCGAAAGAATGGTGCTGTGGGAGGGAAAGGCCAGGTCTCTGACTCTGCTCCACATATGACTTTCCCCAGCACTCTGTGTCCCATCTTGGGAACCTGGCCTGAGCAGACACGGCAGGATATCGGGCAGTCCCTGCACGGTGCCCACGTGGAGGTCAAGAGGGCCTACGTGCACCTCACGTGGCATGACTGGGACCTGAACACCCATGCCCCCGTTCTGCTGAGGCAGCGGGAACTTCTGCAGCTCACAGAGGCTGAGGCGGAGGGTAAGGGGCATTGCAAGCTGGGAAGGCCATCTGGGATGGGGCTCATGGGCTGGGTATTCCTTGTAAAGGCCATGGGATCTGTCCCGTGGAGGGAAAGGCACATGGAATGTCAGTGACGTGGCCGAACCCTTCCCTTTCTCCCACCCCCGTGTCGGCCATGCGACCCGTTCCGGCAGCTGAGCCAGCCCAAGAGACACCCACGGAGCGAGAGGCAAGCCTGGCTCTGCACCAGCCATCACCTTCAGGGTCCGAGCCAGCCTCCCCTCCACCGGCTGCTCCAGAACTGGAACAGGGGCTCCTGTGTTATGAATGGTCGCCGGGTCCTGAGGCACAGACAGCTGGGCCTTCGGCTTGCCTGGGAGTTTTCGGTCCAGCTGTCCCACTTGCCACTGAGCCCACTCCAGCCGCAGAGGCGTCCTGCCAAGCCAAGAACCAGCTCAGGGAGAAGGAGCCTGACCTCCTGGACTTCCCTCCCAAGCTGGTGGCAGGGCAACTCACGTACATGGATGCGGTGAGCAGCTGGGCCCCCAGGGTAGGAGGGCAAGGCCGGCTTTGCTACTGCTCTCAGCTGCCCTATACCTGCTTTTCCCTGATGTGGACTCCTAGGATATCGGGCCATTTCTCAGCTGCAACCCTCACCAACCGTGGAAACCCATCAGGGTTTTGAGACCTGAGCTTTCACTGTCCAGCTGCGGACTGTGGAGACAGACACTGAGAAGGACTGAGGCAGAGGAACCACGTAGATGCAAGGAGTCAGAACCGAGAGACCAAACATGGGGAGGCTCTGGTCCTTCGGGGGGAGGAGGGCAGCTCCCTGGGGGCAGTCACGACCATGGGTCGCCCACCCATCTGCCAGGGAACCTGAGCACCCTCCACCTGGAGGAGGCATCTCATGGGCCCTGAAGGACAGGCTAGACACGGAAAGCCGTGCTTTCAGCCACCACGTGAGAACGGGCACCTGAAAGGAGACAGGGACTGCAGGGATGAGCATTTGGAGGAGAAGATGCCCCCTTGGGAGCACCACCTGGAGCGGTCCCCTGGACGTGGAAGGATCGGGGTGCACATGCCTTCCTCCCTTCCCGTGCCTCTCTTGGCTCCTGGGGCATCCTGCACTGGCTTCCCTCAGAGAAACAGAGTGGCCTGAAACCCAGGCTCTCTAAGCAGGCTCAGGCCACACGGGCAGCCTCCTGAGCTCCAGCTCTGACCTGGGACCCCTCGCCAGGACATGAGTCTTGCATGTGCGAACATGTGTGTGGCTCAACAAACCTCCCCCTGTCCCCTAGGAGCTGTTCAAGCAGGTGGTGCCCCATCAGTGCCTGGGCTCCGTCTGGTCCCGGAGGAACAGGCCTGGCAACGAGCACCTGGCACCCACAGTCCGGGCCACCATCGCCCAGTTCCATGCTGTGGCCAGCTGCGTCATCACCACGTGCCTCGGCAACCCAAGCATGACAGCCCGCGACAGGGCCGCGGTGGTGGGCCACTGGATCCGGGTGGCCAAGGTATGCTATGGGAGGCCCAGCTCCCTGAGGCTCTCCTGAGCCTCGGGAACTGCTCTTCTGTCTTTCTGCCTTCTCAGGGCTGAAGGCCCTGCTCCAAGACCTGTGGTCCCTAGGCTCTTCCTCCCGGGGCCATGCTGACCTTCACTCGCATGGCCCAACGTTGGGACCCTCGGTGCCTACGTGACTCCTTCTTGGCAGGGAGGGAAATATCCTCCCTCTCGCCAGCAGTGTTCCTCTTTAGGGCTGACCCGTGCCCTTCTGCAGCTCCCTGGACATCAGCTTCATCCCGCGGGGCGGGGGAGCCATAAACTGAGGGGGGCACTGAAGCTCTCGAGCATCTAGGGCTCCTGCTCTCCCACGGACAGCTCCTTCTCCTCCCACCCCAGGCCTGTCAGATGCTGGGGAACTACTCCTCCCTGCATGCCATCCTCGTGGCTCTGCAGAGTGTCTCCGTCCACCGCCTGAAGAGGACATGGGACAACGTTTCCAGGTGAGTAGGCTTCTCTCCAGGGAGGGTCCAGGATGGAGGCGGGGTCTCCCACAGGCCTGTCCTTTTCCCCCCCTCAGTCAGCTTGGACCTCCTGGGAGGCAGCAGACCCTGACCAAAGGACCTGGGCCTGGGGCTGCTTCTCTCAGCCTGCCTGGGGAACAGGCCACCATGCCTCCTGCTTGACAAATCCCATTTCCTCCATGCCCCACCCTGGGCTGAGCTGAATTCCCTATTTCCACGGGGTGACTGGGCAGCCACTGAACGCTCTGCCCATGGTTCCACCAAAACCCCACCCAAACCCAGCTGTTCCATTCAGCTGGGAAGGGACGCCCAGGAGGAAGCCCAGGAGAACTCCCTCCCACGTCCTCCAAAGACCTCAGTG
Organism: Meles meles; assembly: GCF_922984935.1. Taxonomy (NCBI): domain Eukaryota; kingdom Metazoa; phylum Chordata; class Mammalia; order Carnivora; family Mustelidae; genus Meles; species Meles meles. The sequence goes on from NW_025721412.1 coordinate 17,694, forward strand.
CTCAGAGGAGCCCAGAGAAAACCCTCAGCCAGCCCGTTGGACATGTGGGGCTTCTCCAAGAAAAGGGCCTCGCACTCTACCCTGCCACCTTATGCCTGCCCTGAGCCTCCCTTCTTTCCCTCTCTTCAGGAAGAGCTGTCACACACTCTCGGAGCTCTGCAGAGAAGACAACCCCCAGGCCAGGAAACTACTCATCAAGGTAGCGCGGGAGGTGCAGGGCTACAAGGACAGGAGGGGTGTGAGGAGGCATGATCATGTGTGGATGAAGTAGGGAAGGGCCTGAGGCATTCCTCGGGGAGCGAGCGGAGGCCTTTGGCATGAATGTGCTCACAGCCTGGGCTGAAGACTCTCCCTGGGGCTGGGACAAGCTGGTGCTGCCCATCCAGACTCCCTAGGCTAGATTTCAGGTCTCTCTGTGTCCATCGAGATGGTCCACATGGGGGCCCATAGGAACGCAGACAGCCCAGAGGACAGGCCTCTGCTCACAGATGGAGTGGGGATGGGTTGTGGGCCACAAAAATGATGATCCTAATAGGATCCTGAAGCCTCAGGAGACCCTAGGAGCTAGGTGGAGTTCTCCCTTCTGCCCATGAGAAAAGAGGCTCAGGGAGGTCAGGCTCCAAGCACCAGGTCCCACATGGACTGGACGGGGGAGCTGAGATTGTTCTCGAAGGACTCGTGGCACGCTTCAGGAGAATGGAGCGTCGGGATCAGCAGACGTAGGTCGGATGTCTAGGGTCTGAAGTCAAAGACGGTGGGTGCAAGGGGACTGAGGCTATTCGGCTCTCAAGGATCATGTCCTTGGCCCTCCAGGAGCGGCCCTCCAATAAACTTGCCACCCTGGTGAGGCGGCTGCAGAGAGCGCGGAAGGGGCTGCCAAGGAAGGTGAGTGTGCCTGGGGGACAGGGCCTCCAAGGTCAGGGGAGAGGGGATCTGGAGGGGAGAGGACGCTGGATGCCTCCAAATCAGGACAGGTGGGACAGGAGACTCCAGCTCCACCTCCTGTTGCCACAGTCCCTCCCTGTCTCCTTTCCAGGTGACCAGGAGGAAGTAGTCTAGCAGGCTGGGTAGAGAATGGATTTGTGGCTGGGGAGGGGCCCAGGGCTCCACACCCTGAGATTCTTGAATTTCAAAAAGCAGGCCCTGGAGGGGATTAGGAGGAGTCTGCTGTTCTGGGAGGGGGTGGGGAAAGGGACTCCAGGGGAAGCAACTAAGGGTCCTAGGCCCTTCCAGGTGGGAAAGTGGGCTGGGCCAGGACACTGAAGCCTTTTCAGGGGAGGGCCCCTGTGGGCACCACAGAGCAGGGACTCACCCCAAACCTACCCCTCATGACACAGGGTGTGGTCCCGTACCTCGGCACTTTCCTCACTGACCTGGGGATGTTGGATACTGCAATGGAGGACTACCTGGAGGTGGGTGAGCCTGAGGCTTGGGGAGGAGGGACCAGAGTCCTGAGGATTGGGAGCAGAGAGTCCCTGGACTGGGCCCTGAGCTCTGTGTCCTTAGGAATCCTCCCCTCCCGACAGCCTCACAGCTGCCCCTGGGAGCTGGGGTCTCTTGCCCATCTGCGTGCTGAGGGAAGGGCTTCTGCACCTAGACACGGGTGCCCACGACTGGTGAAGCCCCAGCGCATCCTGAAGGTGAAGCTGCGTGCGCTCTGTGTGAAGGGGCCGCAGCCTCTCCCTCAGAGCTTGTTCCCTCAGAGCTTGCCTGTCCGGGAGAGTGAAGTCAGGACCCTGCACCTCAGCCACACTTCAGCAGCCCAGCAGGCCCTGCCTGCCTGAGGCTTCGGCCGCTCCCTTCTATGCCCACAGAGTGCTGTGTGGCACCCTGGAGCCCTTTGACCAGCCCCACGTCTTCCTTTCTCTGCACCCCAGGGCTTGCCCTAGACCCCAGTCTCATTGTGTGTGTCTCAGCGGCCCCCTCCTGTGTCCTGGCCTAGGCGCAGCCTCTGAAGGGGTGGGTGTAAGGTGCTAGGACTGACCCGGGGGGGGCTCCTTCTGAAGGACAATGCTTGTCTGCTTTCCAGGGCAATGAGATCAACCACTGCAAAAAGAATAAGGTGAGCAGACGCGGCACTTGCCCTACGGAAGGGGAGGCAGCCCCTATCAGAGACGCCCCTGACAGGAAGGAAGAACTTTCCTTGCTCCATCCCCTGCCCTCCCCTCCATCTCCCATTTCCTGGCACAGGTTGCTAGGAAAGAAGTGGAAGACCCATCTAGTTAGTCAGCAGGGATCCAGAAAGGCCTCAAGGAGAACTTCGCCGAGGAGGGGCTAATTCTACTTGCCTCTGAGAATAGTTTGGGACCAGATGAAGCTGCATGCAGGAGGGTGGCCATGTGTGCCAAGACCCAGGACCGGTCCCCTGTCCCGCTGCTCAGCCCTCACCTGGCCCTGTAGCTTCCCCACCCAGGCTCGGTGTGCATCCTGTGCCTCTCTCCCCGCCCAGGAATACCGAGTCCTCACGGACATCATGCTGCTCCAGGCGGCGGCAGAGAATTACTGCCTAGAGCCCCAGCATCCATTCATGGCCTGGTTCTGGTCTGTGGAGCGGCTCAGCGAGGATGAGAGGTGAGGCCCATTCAGGAGCTGGCTGAGGGTCGGGGTGGACTCTTTGTGCTGGCCTCGCCTGGGATCCTCCTCCTAGGGCCCCCTTCCTTGCTGGGAAGCCAGACACCAGCTGTGGGAAAACCCTGGGAGGGACTCCTGAATGCAGGCTGCTGCTCAACCCACACGTGTCTCTCTGTCCTTAGCTACATCCTGTCCTGCCGGCTGGAGCCCCGGTCCTAGTTACCCAGCAGAACACAAGCACCAGGACAACTGGCTTCATGACACCATCAGAGCTGAACCCGTGGCCACTGGCCGAACAAGGATTGCACCTCGGCCCCTGGGCTACTTGTGGTGCGTGAGCCCCATCTGCTGCACAACACCCCTTCCTCTCACCTATAGACTTAGATTTTGGGGGGGGGGGTTTGCAATATTTAATATAATTAAAAGGTTTTGATTTTACCAAAAAAAAAAAACAAAAACAAAAACAAAAGTGATATTTTTGTGAGAACCCTAGGGATTAAAGTTTGTGTTACCAATAAAAAAAGAACAAGGGTTTTATTTTCTCCTCGTCCAGCCTACATGGGTGTTTGGTGCTTTTACAACATGTACAACATGTACAGACTCTCTTATTCATTCCTGAACTCGGAAATCTTACAGAGTCATCAGCTATTCAAAGTGGCAGGAAGGAGAAGAGCCAGCCCTCCTCACTACCTACTGGTGGCACCTCCAAATCCCGTTTCCCCAGAGGACAGGTTCATTTCAGTGTCAGGCATCTGGGCAAACAGCAGAGACAGCCCTCAGGACCCCCGAGATGGAGAGGTTGCAGGTCCTTCCCCAGGAAGGCAACAGACTCTGAACAGGAGAGTCCTTGAGAGTTCTTTCCCCTCCCCAGAACTAGGTGCTGCCCAGGAGAGGGGCTGCTTCTCTCCATTCTAAAGCAAGGAGGAGGATGTCTTGCTTCCTTTGGGATATGGTGTTTGTGTTGGTGCTTGTGTTGGTGTTGGTTTGGACCCAGTATTTGGGACTGACAGTTGTCGAGTTCAGTCTCTGGAATTGCATCAGCACTCAGTAGAGAACAACAACAACAACAAAATAAACAAACATGTAAAGAGATCCAATCCTGCCTGTGGAAGCTACAAAACCCGAGGAAGATATTCTGTAAATGGAAGAAGGGCAGGCAGGACATTCCATCCTCAGCTTCCCTGTAGGCTCTCCAGGTTCACCCTTTCCCGAGAACGGAATCCTCCCAGCATCCTCATCCATGATGTCTGGATTCCTTTTCCCTGCTTCTTTTGGGTGTGGCTGGGGAATAAAACAAAAAGAAACTGGGGGGTGTCCTTTTAAGGCCATAGCTGAGCCTGGCTCTATTCACATCTATGCTGACCTAGGAGCTAGGATGTGCGGCCATCCTGCATTTCCGGATGCAGGTCTTGGAAAGGCAGTGGCGCCCTTCAGGCCCCACCCTCCTGGTCAGGTCCATGGTAGCCACTGCTCCCTGGCTGGGGTCTGATGGAGCAGAGATTGGTTCTCCCTTGCCAGGATGAAGGTTCATACCCTTGACCAGACGATCCCCACACTCTCCTTGCTGGCCTAGGGCACTGTCAGGTCCAGGTGGTTTTGAAGTCCCTGGTCTCCAACATCCACCAGGTGACACACCCAGGTTCCACTCACTTGTCTGGAATGGGGAACTCACCTGACCCGGTAGACCCAGACACAGATGGAATGTGAGCAGGGGAGAAGCATCTATCATGCAAATGGACGCGAAATGAAGCAAGGGTAGGAAGGCTTCTCTCCAGACACAACAGACTCTTCCAAAAGGGGGGGGAGGTAGGAAGACACAAAGAAGGACACGACTTCATCATAATGGAGACCGTGGAATAAGAGAGAACATCTGGAAATATTTAGGCACCCAACACAGGAGCACCCAAAGGCATCCAACACCTCACAACAGGCCTAAAGGAACCTTTGACAGCAATACCATACAGTGGGGGACTCTAACACCCCACATCTATTAATGGAGACATGATCCACACTGACAATCAACAAGGAATCAATGGCTTTGAGGGATGCAGTCGTTTGAACACATCGATGCAGAACCTTCCACCCTGAAACAGCAGAATCCGCAGTGCTTTCAAGTGCACCTGGAACATGCTCCAGAACAGACCACACGTTAGGGCACAACCCAAGTCTCAACAAACTCCAAAAGATGGATGTCATCCCACGCATCTTCTCTGAGCACGATGCTATGGAACTCCAAATGAACCCCAAGAGCACACCCGGAGAGACCATGAATCCATGGAGGTTAGATTACAGGCTACCCGACAAGGACTGGGTCAACCCAGAATCCAAAGAGGAAATCCACAATTACATGGAAGCAAAAGGACAAGCCAAGGGTCCCCAAACATGCGGATACAGCGCAAGGGAATCTCAGAAGACAGGATCCAGCACCACAAGGAAAATCCCCAATACCATAAGCTGACACAAAAGGACCTAGCTAAAGCACCACACAGAGGTCCTGAGCAGTCAGTCGCTCAGCCTGGGCGAGTTGGAGCTCCTGCTGTTGGGTGCATGCTTAGCTTCCAGCTCCCCTCTAAGTCCCAGCCTGGGGGGGGGGGTGTTCTTCCCTTTCTTCCAGAACCATCCCCACCAGGGCCACTGGGGAATCAACCCTTCAGGGGACTCTCGGCAGAGAGATATGGCCAAAAAGGCCCAGGAAACAACCACCCCTTCCCCGCCGGTGGATCAAGGTGGCCAATTAGCTTTCCCTCTGTAGAACATTCCACAGTGCTTGTGGGGGGACGATCCTCTCAGGCTCTGACGCCCAGGGTTTCTCGGCAAAGGGCAGAGTCCGACTGAGTAACCCTGGGAGGGACCTGACACGCGCGCACTTCCAGCATGCTCGCAGCTAATGCCAGGGCCACCTGTGCCCGGAGCACACGGAGAAACAACTTGCCGGCGGGCCAGCGGACAAAATGTCTTCTCTCTCACCACCGAGAAGAGATTGATCAGCAACAGTCTGGCAGCCACGGAGTGGTGCTTGACTGTCAGGAAGATCAACAGCCAGGCAGGGCTTTGTCCACCCCCACAGGCCTCTCGTCCTCTTCTGCTCCAGAGTATAGGGAGGCAGGATGGGAGGAAAGACAGTTTGTTCAGCTTTGGAAGCTATATGCTGAGCTTGAGTTCCTTTCTACCTAGTAGCCTGGGCACTCCTAGGCTGCTTCCTCTGTGGCCGCTATGGAAGGCCATTCTCAACAACAGTGCTTGCTTCCCATGTTCCGGGATACTGGGCAGAAAGCGATGGAACACAAGCGAGTCACAGGGAAGTGACCACGTTTGGCCATGAAAGCTTGAAGGTGTGAAAGACCATCTCTTGCCCTAGGTTCCCTTGGTCAGAAACCTTTCAGCAACCACTCAGAGGACAGACAGGCAGGTCCATAGCAGGGATGGGGATCCCTGAGAGCCACTGTGGACCGAACCTGGTGGGCTCTTCACCACAATTCGCACAGACCAAGATACTGAGGTAAGACTTAGCATCCGTGGGTGTTTTGTGAACATAGGTTTGGATTCAGGTGTGACTTTTCAGACAAAGAAAAGAAGAAGAAAGGGAATAAGGCAAGAGAGGCTCAATCAAAAAAAAAGAGGCTCAAATCTAGAGAACATCCTGGAGGGAACCGGGTTGGGGGGATGGGTGGAAGAGGGGGTGGGGATTAAGAGGACACTTGCTGTGCTGAGCACTGAGTCATATACAGAACTCCAGAGTCCCTACTGTTCACCTGAAACGACGATAACACTGTACGTCAATTAGACTGTATTTTCAACAATTTCTTTGAAAGGTGGGCATTAGGAGATCAAAGATGAGATTTTGCTCTGAGAGTTTCACACTCAGGTCTCCTCAGGCTGAACGTAAATGTACATTAAAGATCAATGAGAAAGTCCAAAGACAGAAAGTGAAGTCTCTTGATATGGAAAGGCAAGTGCCGACCTCTGGGTTCGCAGGAAAGATACCTTCCTACGCTGTTGGCTGTTGTCAAAGCATTTCACTCACGTCCCCTTGGAGCTACGCTCCTCTGGTGTTTCCGTTCTCCTTGGTTGTGTGTCTTCGTGAAGTAGTTGGAGGAATTATTCCTATCCCGTGTTTCGTGGACTAAACCCCAGTTGGCTCTTTCTAGCCCCTGGAAGATGGGAGCTGGAGGGCCTTCTGGAAAACACTGCCCAACTGGATCTCTCATCATTTTCCAGAGAAGGAAAGGGAGGCCCCACAAGGGCACCAAGGGCACAGTAACACAGAGGAGGTTCTCCTGACACCCGCTTCAGGATCCCAACTCACTGAGCAAGAGCGAAGAACCCCCACCCCCCCCCCCCCCCCGTTCCCTCCAGACACAATGGACGCAACACTGGAATGGGTCATTTCTCAGGAAAGGTGAAATGCGGTCAAACACGGAAAGATGCAAAATAACATCACTGAAAGAAAGCCCACTGTGATCCCCTGCCCTGCGTCTTAAGTCCCACCCATGCGTGAAGCCATCTGAGAATCACAGGGGAAGGGAGGGAAAACTGAATGGGAAGCCACCAGAGGGGGAGAAAACGGATGAGAGGCTCTTACCTAAGAAACAAGCAGAGGGTGGCAGGAGGGGAGGTGGGTGCGGGTATGGGGCCATTTGGGCAGGAGCATAAAGGAGGGCATGCGATGGGATGAGCACTGGGGGTGATACGCAACTCATGAATAATCGGGCACTACCTCAGAAGCTAATGAGGTACTGTAGGGTGGCTAACCGACTCTCAACCACCACCACCACAACAAAAACAACACAATGCAATCCAAGGTTCTGTGTTTTCTTGATGTGCAATGTGGAAAATACTGGATGATTTCTTTTCTTCCCTCAGGCAAGGAAAAGAGAGAGCCTACTACTCCTGAGGAGGCAACACTCTACCTGTTTCAGCCCTAAAGAGGTTTTCAAACATGCTTTCGCCAGTTGCAGTCCTCATGCCCTTCTAGTCAATTCGGAGCACTCTGGACAGGGGGTCAAACACTTTTGTTCTTCAAGGTGACTCACCCCAAGCAGGGAATATCCCTACTTGCCACAGGAGTTACCACAGGTGTGCCCCCTCCATCCTTGACAAGGGCCTCCCTACAACTTTTCCAGAGAGGTGGCATGAACACTAGTGGCTGGAAGCTGGATCCTGGATGACGTCCATCCCTTTGTTCACTTGTGGGATGACTAGGGGCAGGGTCTCCATCTCAGTCGTGGAGCTGCCAGAGCTCTCCAGCTCACCTTCAGACACGGCCCTCCCCTCTCTCCCATGGAAGAACCTGCAGAACTACGTGACCATGAACTGGGAACACACAACAAGGGTACAAAGGTCTTACCTGAATTCAGCTCAGCATGGCAATGACAGGCTGGTCCCTCTTGGAGGTTGCTCTCATTCGAGCCTTCTTGGCGACGGACTCCAGACAGTGGCTCACCACGAGACAGGGAGGAGAAGTTCCTCGGAGACAAGTGTCACCACACCACTGTCCTCACCCTCGGTCGTGGAAGAAGTCTGTGTCCCTCGTCGGGTTAAGAGACTCTTCCAACAGGACTGGAGCAGAGTGCAACAAAAGGCTCCCTTGAAGAAGGGCTGAGCATGGGGACACGTCCAGTCATATGTCTCACCGCTCCCATCACCACACAGGTGGTGCCCAATGTGGGCAGGGTACCATTTCCAGTGCACGGCTCCTGCTCGCCCACCGTACCTATTCCTATCATCACGCCATCGCGTCTGGTCAGGACCCCAGCATCAGGCCTGTGCTTCTCCAGTTCATGCTGCTGCCTGCCTCCACCCGTGAATGATCCTGTTTCACCTCTGAATTTGGAGCTCCACAGCATTCATCTTCATCTGCTTCACAAAACACGATTGGGCAAGGATTTCATGGAGACGACCTGCAAGGCACAGGATGGAAAAGAAAAACAAACTCACACACTGGACATTCAGAATACTTCAAGCCTTTGTGACTTGAACGACACGATCAACCAAGGGAAAGCACAGTCCAGAAGTCGGGAGAGCATGTTTGCAAACCATGTATCTGACAGGTTCTCAATATCCACTATACGGAGAGATCCCAGAAACTCAACAACAACAGAGAAACAAATCCAATGTGACGTGTGAATGTACAAATGGGGAAGAGACCTAACCTCAAAGCTATACGCATGGAAGGAAACTGGAAAAGATAGTTCCCATCACTCCGTTTTCGGGAATTCCTAATTAGAACAAGCAATGAGATACCATCACGCATCCATGAGGTTGACTCCGCACAGAAGAAGAAAAAGAGAACAAGACGAAACAAAAACAAAGTCTCAGGAGAAAGGGAAAGATCAAGTGTTGGCAAAGACAGAGAGAAGTAGGAACCTTGCTGATTGTGCGTGGCAGGAACGCTTAAGGGCATGGTTGTGAAATCAGTATGGCGGTTCTTCGCAGAAATCAACTTTAGTGGGACGCCTGGGTGTCTCAGTCTGTTGAGTGTCTGCCTTCGCCTCCAGTCCTGGTCCCAGGATCCTGGGATGGAGTCCCGCATCCAGCTCCTTGCTCAGCCGGGAGCCTGCTTCTCCCCTGCCTGCTCTGCCTGCCACTTCTCCTGCTTCTGCATGCCGCTTTCTCACGCTGACAAATGAATCAATAAAATGGTTTTTTAAAAAATCGACTTCAGAATTGCCATGTGTTTTAGCACTTGCCCTTCTGCACTAGATACCCAAACCGATGAACAGTATGGTCTTGAAGACTTATCTGAGCACACCTTTTCATGGCAGCATTGTTCCTAAAAGCTAGCCCAGGAACGCAATCCAAGCATCTGTCCAGGGAGGGACAGATGTTGTATAAACAGATGTTGGGATAGCATTCATTCTGTAAAGAGGACGGAAACATTGACGTGCACCACCCCATGGGCGCACGAACCTTGAGGATAGTAAGCTCAGTGAGAGGAGTATGCATGAAGATACCAACTTTGACTCCACTCTTGGGACCTACCTACAGTAGATTCCAAAGGAGGGAAAGGAGAATGGTGTTTGCCAAGGGCTGGAAGGAGGCGCTCATGGGCAAGGGTCTGGCTCCTGCTAAAGCGCTTTAGGTTGACAAGATGCAATGAGATGGGAAGGTGGGTTCCAGGGAGGTTGGACAAAGACATTCATGCTTTTAAGACATTTCGAATGTACTCCGTGAACTACGTGGACTTCGTGACCTAACAGTAAATGACACTGAGAAGCTGCACAGATGGAGAAATGAACACAGGACCGGTTCATCTGGCCCTTTACACCCTTTCCAGGTAGGTCCTATCTCAGCCATTCGACTTCAGCCATTTTCCTTGAGACAACATGGAACAAACAGAGTGTTGTCCTTCTGTGCCTACCTGCAGGTTTAAAAACAGAATTGCCCCGCCCGGGACCACTTTATGCGAGAAGAAGGTATTTTTCCGAGTTAATTTCTTGAGACCCTTCACTCCTTGATCATGTTTTGAAACAGAACCCAAATTGAACATTCTACTTCATCTGCTTGATTTTTCCTTCACTGATTTTCCACTCAGAATCCATTGTTGAGGCAAGGGGCTTGGATGTTCCTACGCCTATCAAAGTCTACCGACTGTAGCTTCTGCTGTTTCCAGTTTTGCTTACGTGTCATTCCTTGACCAAGTCAACTTTCCTGAGGCTCATTATGAATAGTAAAATATTTTGGGCCCCAGTTGTGTTGAAAGGATTGACACTGAGCACTGTGCACGTTTCAGCTACACAACAGAAGGATTTCATTTTCCCAGGCCCTAAAAGTCTGGATGACCAGACTAAGTTGAGTTCACTGCCATCCTCTCTTAGAGATAGAAAGAGAAAGGCAAGAGCAAAGAAAGGAAAGGTTCTTCTTTTGTGAGATGAGATCTCTCCAAATGGGCTCTCTTAACAACACCTCTCTAACACGCCACAGAGCAGTATGCACTGTAGTCATAAGGTTGGTACCTTACATCCCCCTTACAGCTTTCTCTGAAAAGGGGAAGTGGGTACCTTTGCACGATTCACTCCATCCCGGCCCCACCCTCTGCCCTCTGCTTCTGGTTCCTTCCATCTGAAGGCTTTTGCTGAGTTCGCGTCTCTCCTTTTCTCTTCTTGGTTTCAGAGGCCACCTAGAAGGGGAAAATATCCATCTGTCATCTATCGATAATACCCATCTATCCATCTATCTTTCTACGTATCTACCAATCTCTCCAACTATCTAAACTAGTATCTCTCTATCTATAGCTCCCTACCTACCTCCAGATAGTACTTGCCTTCCACGGTCTCACTTGTCTCCCTTGGCATAATGCTCGACAAGTCCATTCCTGGACACCTGAGGGACTCAGTGGGTTAAGCCTCTGCCTTCAGCTCAGGTCAGGATGTCAGGGTCCTGGGATGGAGACCTACTTGAGAATGCGCTCAGCAGGGAGAAGGTTCCCACCCTCTCTCTACCTGTCTCTCTGCCCACTTGTGATCTCTCTCTCGGACAGATAAATAAATAAAAACCTTTAAAAACAGAAAAAGCCCGTTAGTATTTTCACACTTAGCAGCATTTCCTCTCCTCATGGCTGATTTCCTCTCTTGATGGCTCCCGTTATTCAGGCGAACACTTCTTTATCCAGTCAGCACTAAAGGGCCCTGATGTTTTCGTTGTCTTGACTGTTGAAAACAATGTTTCTTGAACATGGGGGTGGGTGAAGGGCGTTCTTGGACATATTCCTTGGCTGTCTGTGGGTATGTTCCCAGACGGGGAACTCTGGGATCCTACGGTAGACTGTCTGTTTCTTTCTTTGCTTGTTTGTGTTTGCCAGGACCCTCCATACTGTTTTGCATAGTGACTCGTCCCAATGTGCATTCCCACTTTGGGTGTCCAAGGGTTCCCTGTTCTCCATATCCTCACCGGCATTTGTTGCCCTGATGTTCCCTGGGATCGCTAATCCAACTGATGCAAAGGGCTATCCCGGTATGCACCTGGTTGCATTTTTCTGATGCTTAGTCATGTTGAGCACCTTTTTTCCCTGCCCGTTCCTCATGTGTTTATGTCCTCTGGGAAAATGCGAGAGCACTGGACACTGTGTCCGGGGCCCAGCGACAAGACTCGTCTCCATGAGACCTTCAGGGTTGTCCCAGGCACATCCAGGGGTGGGTGCAGAAGCACTCTTCTGGCTGAGGTGAGGGTGCTGGACTAGGAAAGAGGACACTGCGGGAGTGGACAGAAAAGGAGGAAAGAGGGGTTTCTGTCATCCATTCTTTTGCCCTTAGAGCCTGGAGATTGTGCTCCTTTGCTCCTGTGACTCTGGAAGGCCCACGCTTGTGGGACTCCTTAACCACCCCCCCCAACTCAAGAAAAACAAGCAAACAAAGAAACAAAGGCAAAAACACACCAAAAAATCAGCATCTCTTTCCTAGACTTTCTGGGGGCCTCAGGCTGTCCCAAGACAGCTGGAGAACAGGATGCAGAGCATACCCCATCCTCGGTACCTAGGCAGTACTGCTGGAGGACATGGAGCAGGAAGAGTCAGGTTGAGGCCCTTGTGGTGGTTCTCCTGTGCAGAAACAGCTTGGAACGTGGAGTGGCACGTCTCAATGCAATTGAGGCGCTTTCACGGGGAGGTGGGCTCCAAGACCATCTCAATGATTCATTCGCAAACTCTGCACTACAGCACTCCCCTATGCCAGGGACCTTGGTAGACTCAGGCACGGCACTGGAGATACCTAGGGCTCCTTCCCTTAGGGAGCCCACAGTGTAGAGATGGGCCAACGCATGAAACAGTGCCATGCGAAAGCAAAGAGCAAGCGTTCCATGTGACAAACGAAGTGTGCTCTGAAAGAAGGCTGCAGAGTCACTGGATAGAAAGGCCTGAGAGGCCTCGCTGGAGGTGTCAGTGCGGAGGACAGAATGAAAACAAGGGAGCTAGTCCCGCACAAGTCTGGCTGCCCTGTGTCATGCAGAAGGAAGGCACCTCTGCCTTAGAGCCTCACTACCAGAAGCTGGATTGGCCAGAAGAGAGGAAAGGGGCACCCAGTGTGGCTGGAGGGCAACTGGGAGCAGAGCAGAGGGGCGTGAGGAAGGCAGGGAGAGGGCCTGAGGCCTGGGAGACAGGTAGCGATCTCTTGTCCCTCGGGAACGGCACTGCCCCAATACCCTGCATCTTCAAACGCAAGGACCGAATGCCCCGCAGTTGTCGCAGAAGAGGAATGGAGGCACAATTTCGCATGCTTCCTCAACGTCACCATACTTCTGAGCCCGTGTTTGTTGCTGAGGCTGGACTAGCAGAGGCTTTTCCCCCAAGTTAGCACCCATCATTCGGGGAGCCATTCGACTCAGAGTCTGAGTTTCTGGGCGCATGTTGGCCTTGCCACTGCCACCGTTCCTGGCACTGTGAGCCTCGATGGATGGCAGCCCCAACCACCCCTGGGCTTCATTTTTGCTTCAGGGTGAGAGAAGAAAAAGGGAACCAGGGAGAAGGGGAACATGAGAAAAGTAACTAGGAAGTGCGAAACTCTTTGCATGACATCGAGAGAAGCACGAGGCATGCTATGTCATCACGTTGAGGACATCCCGTGGCTCAGAAGCCACTCGCTAGCCACCTAGAGCTTGCAGAGTGATGCCTCCACCACAGGTCAGGATCCTGGGAGCCACGGTGAAGGCTGCTCCCCTCATAGACCAGAACGAGGGAAAGAGATCTCATTCGAAATCTATGTGGGAAACAACTGAACCCTTTCACTACCGAGGATGACAAATTCTGCATCTTCGTGCATTTCCACCCCATCATGGTGCCCCAGCGTCATGACGCCAGGAGGGAAAGGGACCGTTCCAAAACGACACAAAGCCGGGACCCAGGCCTCCTGGGAGCGTTCCTCCAGGCCACGTCCCACCCCTTCCTGCAATTCTTCTGGCCTTCCGTGTGTGCCTCTGATTCCCGTGGTACCATCACACACATACCACAAATACGATCTCCATACACCCCCAAGATGTCCCAAGGAAGTGGATTCTCCCTGGTCCCCACTATGCACGTTGGGAATGTGGGCACTAGGTGAGACACAGAATGACTGAGGACACACAAGTGGGAAAGGAAAGGAAAGAGCACAAAGGTCTGACTTCAGCTCTGTCTCCTGAAAGGGAAGACCCAAGTGCCATTTCCAGAGAATGGTGCCCCTGGCATTTTGGGCTCATTGTGTACAGTCCCGGGGAAGAGAGGTCAAGAGTCAACTGAAGGGGTTATGGGGAGGTGTGACTGAACCAAAGGCCCCAGGTCTTAGAATCTTGAAAGGGTGACCTCACATCCTTCATGATAGGCCCCAACTGAAATTAGAACTCTGGTAACCAGGCACCCACTTTCAAAGGGCAACCTGCTCTCCAGCGCACTTGAGTGGAGACCTTCGACAGAACTCGATGTTCAGTTGTTGTCTTCCTACTTCCCGGGGCGCTGGGCCCAGGGGAGCCCAGAGCCAGAGACACGACTGCAGTTGCAGACAGCGCTTCAGACCTCTTCTCCGAAGCTTCTGGTCATGGGGCAGGAGACACCAACAGGTAACACAAGGCAGCTCTGGGCAGCCCACTGGAGAGCCGGCAACAACTGTGGTCTCATCTCAGCAGGCCCACACCACTTGCCCCCTACTGAGTGGGCGTGTGTGTGTACGCGTGCGCGTGCGTGCGTGCGTGCGTGTGTGTGTTGTGTGTGTGTGTTTGTAGAAGTGGGGGCAGGGGATGAGGGACATGCCCTTCCTGGGCAGAGGCAAGCTGCCTGGTGTTGGAGGTTGGACCCATCTGTCATGTTCATACCCCAGGTCATAGCAGGCAGGATGAGAAGGTGAGGGCTGACACAATGATAAGGCTCACGGTAGTCATGAGCCTTAGAGTGTCCTCTGGCTACCTCCTTGCTCGATGTCTTTTCAGCCATCCCTCTTAGCCTGAACTGGAGAACACGGTGTCTAATGGGGGTGTCCCCTTGAGGCCATGTCCCGGGAGGCTGCTAATGGCTCTTGGCCCTGTGTCGATGGGGCCCTGCCTTTTCAGAGCTGCACCCCAGAGATTGCCAATGAGCTGACTGGGGACTTCAACGACTCCAACTCGCTGGACAAGGGTCAGGTGTCCCAGGCCACCCGGGATCAGTGCTGCTCTGAGGTGAGAATGGGAAGAGGGATCTCCACACCCAGGGCCCCCACGCAACTATGGGGACAAACCTGGGGCCTTCCCATAGTGTTTCCACGTGAGGATCCCACAGGCCCCGCCCCGAAGGAACCCAAACCTCCGCACATCTGCCACCAGCTATGGGTCAGGGAGGAAGACACTCTTCACCTACGCGGGACTGGGAGAGAATGGAGTGAATGTTTTCCGTGGTTTGGAGGGCGCTTGTTTGCTTTCCTTTGGCCTCGGGTTGCTTTTCACGAAGCCATGAGTATCTTTGCCTTTTCCCACTGGTTTTACGATTTTCCGGACTCAGGCCGGCTAACCTGTGGAGAACTGGCCACGCCCTTCTAAATCTTCATACCACACAGGGTGACTGAACCTACAAAAGGCACGGCGGGATCAAGCCATTCTATAGGTCTTTCTGGAATGTATCATCTCTCACAGCACGTCGAATCCTAGGAGGTCCACCAGCTCACAAGCTGTTTCCCTCTAGGTCTTCACAGTCCCCCAGAAATCAGGTGGTCTGCCACAGGGACTCAGTCTTTCAAGGAATTTGAAAGTGGAACTTTCAAGGAACTGGGACTTGATTTGGTTGCCATTCCAGCCATGCTGCTAGGAACGGGCACCGTAAGTGTCCTTCAGATGATCTGGGTCGCTCCATCTGCCAGAACTTGGACCCAAAGATTGGGTGGAAGGCCTCTGGTGCCTCCTGGCCCAGGTAGCTGGCTCTGTCTTTTCAGAGCTCCACCCAGGACACCTGGCATGAGCTGCTGCAAGGCTTCAGCTACTGCATCTCCCTTGACAGGCAGCAGGGACCTCAGGCCGCCAACAACATCCAGGGCTGGTCTGGGGTGAGAACGGGTCCAGGTTCACGGCCAGTCTCAGGACCCAGAGATGATCAGGGCAAGGCCAGAACCCAGACGAGACACAACTGGCTGCCCTGCGGCCTGCCAAGGAAGGTGGTTTTCCCCTGAACCTCTCTGCCCCTGACAGCAACAGGCCAAGCCTCATCAGCACAGGCGAAATGCCATGCAGACCATGCTTTGGACAGTTCTCAGGCCCAACCCTGATGATCTTGAGCAGCCTTGGAGGTTCTCAGCCTCTCTTTTCTCCTCTCGACAGTAGGGCTCCTTCCTCATGACACCAAGGCATTACATACAGCTCTTCATACAGGCTAGGAAGAGACAGACATGCTATTGTTGTCCAGCTAACAGCACGTGTTGAAGCCACCAGTCCATTTAAGCCTACATGGTCCTTTGGAAGCCTACACTCGCTTGGTTTAAGGTTTTCAGCCTAGAACCTTTTTTCTGGGTGGGCACTCAAGTCCCTCGTCTTGCACAAGTTCCCAAAGGGATGGGAGGATGCAGTCTGAACTCCAGAGCCTGCTCTTCCTGGTGTTTCACGGCACTGAAGGTGACTACGGTTCCCCCCCCCCCACAACCCCCTCACCCATTTGTCTGCCTGCTGGAGAAGGAATCATCCCTGTCCCTGGATGAGGTCTGCACGATGCTGGCGCTCAGAGAAGGCACGGTACGGAATTACGGACACTCCCTGCTCCCGTCCTTCCTGGATAGAAGCCTCTCCAACCGCACCACAATGTGCTCCATCTATCAGATGTTCATGTCAGCCCAGGAGGTCCTGCATCAGCAGTCCAACAGGTGAGTGCCCACCCCATAGTGAGCACAAGGGGGAGCCTTCCGTCTACGAGTTGTGTCTTGGGAATGTCACTGCACGTCTCTGACCATCCCTTTCCTCTCCTAAAAAGTGGGGGTATCGAGAGGATGAACCTCGTAGGGCGACTGGAGAAGTCATGGGATGAAACATGGCACGCGCTTCTCTGGGGCCCGGCTCTGTAGAAAGGGCTGCTGGATGTGCTGGGCATCTTCCCGCTTTACACTTCTCTGTCCGGGGAAGACGCCTTCAGGCTCAACCCATCACAGGCCTGTGGTCCTTCAGGGTCTGTGGAAAGGAAATGGAAAGCTGGCAGCTTTCCTACCGGCAAACGACCTCTGAGATGCCATCTAGCTGGTCCTGACTGGGGTCCTTTATGTGCCGAGATCAAGGGGACACTGGGAGCAGACAGAGCAGCTCGAGGGCCACTCAGGATTTGCAAAGCCTTCTTGGGGGTGATTTCGTCCAATCCTGGATCTTAAGCACCTAGGAATGCAGGCCCTCTCTAGTCACCGAGAGCAGTGAGTGGGTAAAGTGGAGACAAGGTCTGGGTCTCAATTCTCGTCCGGGGGTCAGATAGGCACTCTCCACATCCTAAGCACGCATGTCTAGCGTTCATCAGATGGGGCATCTCTGTGATCTACTCTAGGGATGAATGGATCCACCTCTCCTGGGACCATGAGGATGCACTCTACCATCAAGGAAGAACAGGATAGGTCTTTGGGTGCCAAAGGAGGGCCTGCTGCCTCCACACAGCAGGGTGGGAGACGACAGGGGTTTTTGCTGGCGACGGAAGTTCAGAACCATGGATCTCCCGGAACTCTTGATTTCCACGGGAGAGCTTAGTGGGGCGGCTTCCTCTGAAGAAGCCAGTGAGCCCAAGAGAGCTGTGGACGGGATGCCAAGCGCTGTGGGAAGCAGAGCCCACTGTGGGCTGAGTTGGTGCCTACAACAGCCATCCCTTGGATGGTCCGTTCTTGCTCCGTCTGCCCCTATCCATGTCCACCTCCGCTGGCCACCACAAACAAGTGGGGCCAAGGACAGAAAGTGTGGGGACCAGACCACTCACCCGTTGGCCTCCAACCCAAGCCCAGATACCGGTCTGCACGGACGATGCATGACTGAGGGGCCAAAGGACAGACCTATGGGAGGTCCCTCGACCCACCTGGTCAGCAGTCAGCAAGGACAGCTCCAGAGGGGTTGGAAGTGGGCTGGGGCCATTCTGTGGGGCCCACACCGAAAGAATGGTGCTGTGGGAGGAGCATGGGGAGGGAAAGGCCAGGTCTCTGACTCTGCTCCACATATGACTTTCCCCAGCACTCTGTGTCCCATCTTGGGAACCTGGCCTGAGCAGACACGGCAGGATATCGGGCAGTCCCTGCACGGTGCCCACGTGGAGGTCAAGAGGGCCTACGTGCACCTCACGTGGCATGACTGGGACCTGAACACCCATGCCCCCGTTCTGCTGAGGCAGCGGGAACTTCTGCAGCTCACAGAGGCTGAGGCGGAGGGTAAGGGGCATTGCAAGCTGGGAAGGCCATCTGGGATGGGGCTCATGGGCTGGGTATTCCTTGTAAAGGCCATGGGATCTGTCCCGTGGAGGGAAAGGCACATGGAATGTCAGTGACGTGGCCGAACCCTTCCCTTTCTCCCACCCCCGTGTCGGCCATGCGACCCGTTCCGGCAGCTGAGCCAGCCCAAGAGACACCCACGGAGCGAGAGGCAAGCCTGGCTCTGCACCAGCCATCACCTTCAGGGTCCGAGCCAGCCTCCCCTCCACCGGCTGCTCCAGAACTGGAACAGGGGCTCCTGTGTTATGAATGGTCGCCGGGTCCTGAGGCACAGACAGCTGGGCCTTCGGCTTGCCTGGGAGTTTTCGGTCCAGCTGTCCCACTTGCCACTGAGCCCACTCCAGCCGCAGAGGCGTCCTGCCAAGCCAAGAACCAGCTCAGGGAGAAGGAGCCTGACCTCCTGGACTTCCCTCCCAAGCTGGTGGCAGGGCAACTCACGTACATGGATGCGGTGAGCAGCTGGGCCCCCAGGGTAGGAGGGCAAGGCCGGCTTTGCTACTGCTCTCAGCTGCCCTATACCTGCTTTTCCCTGATGTGGACTCCTAGGATATAGGGCCATTTCTCAGCTGCAACCCTCACCAACCGTGGAAACCCATCAGGGTTTTGAGACCTGAGCTTTCACTGTCCAGCTGCGGACTGTGGAGACAGACACTGAGAAGGACTGAGGCAGAGGAACCACGTAGATGCAAGGAGTCAGAACCGAGAGACCAAACATGGGGAGGCTCTGGTCCTTCGGGGGGAGGAGGGCAGCTCCCTGGGGGCAGTCACGACCATGGGTCGCCCACCCATCTGCCAGGGAACCTGAGCACCCTCCACCTGGAGGAGGCATCTCATGGGCCCTGAAGGACAGGCTAGACACGGAAAGCCGTGCTTTCAGCCACCACGTGAGAACGGGCACCTGAAAGGAGACAGGGACTGCAGGGATGAGCATTTGGAGGAGAAGATGCCCCCTTGGGAGCACCACCTGGAGCGGTCCCCTGGACGTGGAAGGATCGGGGTGCACATGCCTTCCTCCCTTCCCGTGCCTCTCTTGGCTCCTGGGGCATCCTGCACTGGCTTCCCTCAGAGAAACAGAGTGGCCTGAAACCCAGGCTCTCTAAGCAGGCTCAGGCCTCACGGGCAGCCTCCTGAGCTCCAGCTCTGACCTGGGACCCCTCGCCAGGACATGAGTCTTGCATGTGCGAACATGTGTGTGGCTCAACAAACCTCCCCCTGTCCCCTAGGAGCTGTTCAAGCAGGTGGTGCCCCATCAGTGCCTGGGCTCCGTCTGGTCCCGGAGGAACAGGCCTGGCAACGAGCACCTGGCACCCACAGTCCGGGCCACCATCGCCCAGTTCCATGCTGTGGCCAGCTGCGTCATCACCACGTGCCTCGGCAACCCAAGCATGACAGCCCGGGACAGGGCCGCGGTGGTGGGCCACTGGATCCGGGTGGCCAAGGTATGCTATGGGAGGCCCAGCTCCCTGAGGCTCTCCTGAGCCTCGGGAACTGCTCTTCTGTCTTTCTGCCTTCTCAGGGCTGAAGGCCCTGCTCCAAGACCTGTGGTCCCTAGGCTCTTCCTCCCGGGGCCATGCTGACCTTCACTCGCATGGCCCAACGTTGGGACCCTCGGTGCCTACGTGACTCCTTCTTGGCAGGGAGGGAAATATCCTCCCTCTCGCCAGCAGTGTTCCTCTTTAGGGCTGACCCGTGCCCTTCTGCAGCTCCCTGGACATCAGCTTCATCCCGCGGGGCGGGGGAGCCATAAACTGAGGGGGGCACTGAAGCTCTCGAGCATCTAGGGCTCCTGCTCTCCCACGGACAGCTCCTTCTCCTCCCACCCCAGGCCTGTCAGATGCTGGGGAACTACTCCTCCCTGCATGCCATCCTCGTGGCTCTGCAGAGTGTCTCCGTCCACCGCCTGAAGAGGACATGGGACAACGTTTCCAGGTGAGTAGGCTTCTCTCCAGGGAGGGTCCAGGATGGAGGCGGGGTCTCCCACAGGCCTGTCCTTTTCCCCCCCTCAGTCAGCTTGGACCTCCTGGGAGGCAGCAGACCCTGACCAAAGGACCTGGGCCTGGGGCTGCTTCTCTCAGCCTGCCTGGGGAACAGGCCACCATGCCTCCTGCTTGACAAATCCCATTTCCTCCATGCCCCACCCTGGGCTGAGCTGAATTCCCTATTTCCACGGGGTGACTGGGCAGCCACTGAACGCTCTGCCCATGGTTCCACCAAAACCCCACCCAAACCCAGCTGTTCCATTCAGCTGGGAAGGGACGCCCAGGAGGAAGCCCAGGAGAACTCCCTCCCACGTCCTCCAAAGACCTCAGTGCTCAGAGGAGCCCAGAGAAAACCCTCAGCCAGCCCGTTGGACATGTGGGGCTTCTCCAAGAAAAGGGCCTCGCACTCTACCCTGCCACCTTATGCCTGCCCTGAGCCTCCCTTCTTTCCCTCTCTTCAGGAAGAGCTGTCACACACTCTCGGAGCTCTGCAGAGAAGACAACCCCCAGGCCAGGAAACTACTCATCAAGGTAGCGCGGGAGGTGCAGGGCTACAAGGACAGGAGGGGTGTGAGGAGGCATGATCATGTGTGGATGAAGTAGGGAAGGGCCTGAGGCATTCCTCGGGGAGCGAGCGGAGGCCTTTGGCATGAATGTGCTCACAGCCTGGGCTGAAGACTCCCCCCTGGGGCTGGGACAAGCTGGTGCTGCCCATCCAGACTCCCTAGGCTTGATTTCAGGTCTCTCTGTGTCCATCGAGATGGTCCACATGGGGGCCCATAGGAACGCAGACAGCCCAGAGGACAGGCCTCTGCTCACAGATGGAGTGGGGATGGGTTGTGGGCCACAAAAATGATGATCCTAATAGGATCCTGAAGCCTCAGGAGACCCTAGGAGCTAGGTGGAGTTCTCCCTTCTGCCCATGAGAAAAGAGGCTCAGGGAGGTCAGGCTCCAAGCACCAGGTCCCACATGGACTGGACGGGGGAGCTGAGATTGTTCTCGAAGGACTCGTGGCATGCTTCAGGAGAATGGAGCGTCGGGATCAGCAGACGTAGGTCGGATGTCTAGGGTCTGAAGTCAAAGACGGTGGGTGCAAGGGGACTGAGGCTATTCGGCTCTCAAGGATCATGTCCTTGGCCCTCCAGGAGCGGCCCTCCAATAAACTTGCCACCCTGGTGAGGCGGCTGCAGAGAGCGCGGAAGGGGCTGCCAAGGAAGGTGAGTGTGCCTGGGGGACAGGGCCTCCAAGGTCAGGGGAGAGGGGATCTGGAGGGGAGAGGACGCTGGATGCCTCCAAATCAGGACAGGTGGGACAGGAGACTCCAGCTCCACCTCCTGTTGCCACAGTCCCTCCCTGTCTCCTTTCCAGGTGACCAGGAGGAAGTAGTCTAGCAGGCTGGGTAGAGAATGGATTTGTGGCTGGGGAGGGGCCCAGGGCTCCACACCCTGAGATTCTTGAATTTCAAAAAGCAGGCCCTGGAGGGGATTAGGAGGAGTCTGCTGTTCTGGGAGGGGGTGGGGAAAGGGACTCCAGGGGAAGCAACTAAGGGTCCTAGGCCCTTCCAGGTGGGAAAGTGGGCTGGGCCAGGACACTGAAGCCTTTTCAGGGGAGGGCCCCTGTGGGCACCACAGAGCAGGGACTCACCCCAAACCTACCCCTCATGACACAGGGTGTGGTCCCGTACCTCGGCACTTTCCTCACTGACCTGGGGATGTTGGATACTGCAATGGAGGACTACCTGGAGGTGGGTGAGCCTGAGGCTTGGGGAGGAGGGACCAGAGTCCTGAGGATTGGGAGCAGAGAGTCCCTGGACTGGGCCCTGAGCTCTGTGTCCTTAGGAATCCTCCCCTCCCGACAGCCTCACAGCTGCCCCTGGGAGCTGGGGTCTCTTGCCCATCTGCGTGCTGAGGGAAGGGCTTCTGCACCTAGACACGGGTGCCCACGACTGGTGAAGCCCCAGCGCATCCTGAAGGTGAAGCTGCGTGCGCTCTGTGTGAAGGGGCCGCAGCCTCTCCCTCAGAGCTTGTTCCCTCAGAGCTTGCCTGTCCGGGAGAGTGAAGTCAGGACCCTGCACCTCAGCCACACTTCAGCAGCCCAGCAGGCCCTGCCTGCCTGAGGCTTCGGCCGCTCCCTTCTATGCCCACAGAGTGCTGTGTGGCACCCTGGAGCCCTTTGACCAGCCCCACGTCTTCCTTTCTCTGCACCCCAGGGCTTGCCCTAGACCCCAGTCTCATTGTGTGTGTCTCAGCGGCCCCCTCCTGTGTCCTGGCCTAGGCGCAGCCTCTGAAGGGGTGGGTGTAAGGTGCTAGGACTGACCCGGGGGGGGCTCCTTCTGAAGGACAATGCTTGTCTGCTTTCCAGGGCAATGAGATCAACCACTGCAAAAAGAATAAGGTGAGCAGACGCGGCACTTGCCCTACGGAAGGGGAGGCAGCCCCTATCAGAGACGCCCCTGACAGGAAGGAAGAACTTTCCTTGCTCCATCCCCTGCCCTCCCCTCCATCTCCCATTTCCTGGCACAGGTTGCTAGGAAAGAAGTGGAAGACCCATCTAGTTAGTCAGCAGGGATCCAGAAAGGCCTCAAGGAGAACTTCGCCGAGGAGGGGCTAATTCTACTTGCCTCTGAGAATAGTTTGGGACCAGATGAAGCTGCATGCAGGAGGGTGGCCATGTGTGCCAAGACCCAGGACCGGTCCCCTGTCCCGCTGCTCAGCCCTCACCTGGCCCTGTAGCTTCCCCACCCAGGCTCGGTGTGCATCCTGTGCCTCTCTCCCCGCCCAGGAATACCGAGTCCTCACGGACATCATGCTGCTCCAGGCGGCGGCAGAGAATTACTGCCTAGAGCCCCAGCATCCATTCATGGCCTGGTTCTGGTCTGTGGAGCGGCTCAGCGAGGATGAGAGGTGAGGCCCATTCAGGAGCTGGCTGAGGGTCGGGGTGGACTCTTTGTGCTGGCCTCGCCTGGGATCCTCCTCCTAGGGCCCCCTTCCTTGCTGGGAAGCCAGACACCAGCTGTGGGAAAACCCTGGGAGGGACTCCTGAATGCAGGCTGCTGCTCAACCCACACGTGTCTCTCTGTCCTTAGCTACATCCTGTCCTGCCGGCTGGAGCCCCGGTCCTAGTTACCCAGCAGAACACAAGCACCAGGACAACTGGCTTCATGACACCATCAGAGCTGAACCCGTGGCCACTGGCCGAACAAGGATTGCACCTCGGCCCCTGGGCTACTTGTGGTGCGTGAGCCCCATCTGCTGCACAACACCCCTTCCTCTCACCTATAGACTTAGATTTTGGGGGGGGGGGGTTTGCAATATTTAATATAATTAAAAGGTTTTGATTTTACCAAAAAAAAAAAACAAAAACAAAAACAAAAGTGATATTTTTGTGAGAACCCTAGGGATTAAAGTTTGTGTTACCAATAAAAAAAGAACAAGGGTTTTATTTTCTCCTCGTCCAGCCTACATGGGTGTTTGGTGCTTTTACAACATGTACAACATGTACAGACTCTCTTATTCATTCCTGAACTCGGAAATCTTACAGAGTCATCAGCTATTCAAAGTGGCAGGAAGGAGAAGAGCCAGCCCTCCTCACTACCTACTGGTGGCACCTCCAAATCCCGTTTCCCCAGAGGACAGGTTCATTTCAGTGTCAGGCATCTGGGCAAACAGCAGAGACAGCCCTCAGGACCCCCGAGATGGAGAGGTTGCAGGTCCTTCCCCAGGAAGGCAACAGACTCTGAACAGGAGAGTCCTTGAGAGTTCTTTCCCCTCCCCAGAACTAGGTGCTGCCCAGGAGAGGGGCTGCTTCTCTCCATTCTAAAGCAAGGAGGAGGATGTCTTGCTTCCTTTGGGATATGGTGTTTGTGTTGGTGCTTGTGTTGGTGTTGGTTTGGACCCAGTATTTGGGACTGACAGTTGTCGAGTTCAGTCTCTGGAATTGCATCAGCACTCAGTAGAGAACAACAACAACAACAAAATAAACAAACATGTAAAGAGATCCAATCCTGCCTGTGGAAGCTACAAAACCCGAGGAAGATATTCTGTAAATGGAAGAAGGGCAGGCAGGACATTCCGTCCTCAGCTTCCCTGTAGGCTCTCCAGGTTCACCCTTTCCCGAGAACGGAATCCTCCCAGCATCCTCATCCATGATGTCTGGATTCCTTTTCCCTGCTTCTTTTGGGTGTGGCTGGGGAATAAAACAAAAAGAAACTGGGGGGTGTCCTTTTAAGGCCATAGCTGAGCCTGGCTCTATTCACATCTATGCTGACCTAGGAGCTAGGATGTGCGGCCATCCTGCATTTCCGGATGCAGGTCTTGGAAAGGCAGTGGCGCCCTTCAGGCCCCACCCTCCTGGTCAGGTCCATGGTAGCCACTGCTCCCTGGCTGGGGTCTGATGGAGCAGAGATTGGTTCTCCCTTGCCAGGATGAAGGTTCATACCCTTGACCAGACGATCCCCACACTCTCCTTGCTGGCCTAGGGCACTGTCAGGTCCAGGTGGTTTTGAAGTCCCTGGTCTCCAACATCCACCAGGTGACACACCCAGGTTCCACTCACTTGTCTGGAATGGGGAACTCACCTGACCCGGTAGACCCAGACACAGATGGAATGTGAGCAGGGGAGAAGCATCTATCATGCAAATGGACGCGAAATGAAGCAAGGGTAGGAAGGCTTCTCTCCAGACACAACAGACTCTTCCAAAAGGGGGGGGAGGTAGGAAGACACAAAGAAGGACACGACTTCATCATAATGGAGACCGTGGAATAAGAGAGAACATCTGGAAATATTTAGGCACCCAACACAGGAGCACCCAAAGGCATCCAACACCTCACAACAGGCCTAAAGGAACCTTTGACAGCAATACCATACAGTGGGGGACTCTAACACCCCACATCTATTAATGGAGACATGATCCACACTGACAATCAACAAGGAATCAATGGCTTTGAGGGATGCAGTCGTTTGAACACATCGATGCAGAACCTTCCACCCTGAAACAGCAGAATCCGCAGTGCTTTCAAGTGCACCTGGAACATGCTCCAGAACAGACCACACGTTAGGGCACAACCCAAGTCTCAACAAACTCCAAAAGATGGATGTCATCCCACGCATCTTCTCTGAGCACGATGCTATGGAACTCCAAATGAACCCCAAGAGCACACCCGGAGAGACCATGAATCCATGGAGGTTAGATTACAGGCTACCCGACAAGGACTGGGTCAACCCAGAATCCAAAGAGGAAATCCACAATTACATGGAAGCAAAAGGACAAGCCAAGGGTGCCCAAACATGCGGATACAGCGCAAGGGAATCTCAGAAGACAGGATCCAGCACCACAAGGAAAATCCCCAATACCATAAGCTGACACAAAAGGACCTAGCTAAAGCACCACACAGAGGTCCTGAGCAGTC
This sequence comes from Meles meles, assembly GCF_922984935.1. NCBI lineage: Eukaryota > Metazoa > Chordata > Mammalia > Carnivora > Mustelidae > Meles > Meles meles. Next base: position 43,018 of record NW_025721412.1, read on the forward strand.
AGTCGCTCAGCCTGGGCGAGTTGGAGCTCCTGCTGTTGGGTGCATGCTTAGCTTCCAGCTCCCCTCTAAGTCCCAGCCTGGGGGGGGGGTGTTCTTCCCTTTCTTCCAGAACCATCCCCACCAGGGCCACTGGGGAATCAACCCTTCAGGGGACTCTCGGCAGAGAGATATGGCCAAAAAGGCCCAGGAAACAACCACCCCTTCCCCGCCGGTGGATCAAGGTGGCCAATTAGCTTTCCCTCTGTAGAACATTCCACAGTGCTTGTGGGGGGACGATCCTCTCAGGCTCTGACGCCCAGGGTTTCTCGGCAAAGGGCAGAGTCCGACTGAGTAACCCTGGGAGGGACCTGACACGCGCGCACTTCCAGCATGCTCGCAGCTAATGCCAGGGCCACCTGTGCCCGGAGCACACGGAGAAACAACTTGCCGGCGGGCCAGCGGACAAAATGTCTTCTCTCTCACCACCGAGAAGAGATTGATCAGCAACAGTCTGGCAGCCACGGAGTGGTGCTTGACTGTCAGGAAGATCAACAGCCAGGCAGGGCTTTGTCCACCCCCACAGGCCTCTCGTCCTCTTCTGCTCCAGAGTATAGGGAGGCAGGATGGGAGGAAAGACAGTTTGTTCAGCTTTGGAAGCTATATGCTGAGCTTGAGTTCCTTTCTACCTAGTAGCCTGGGCACTCCTAGGCTGCTTCCTCTGTGGCCTCTATGGAAGGCCATTCTCAACAACAGTGCTTGCTTCCCATGTTCCGGGATACTGGACAGAAAGCGATGGAACACAAGCGAGTCACAGGGAAGTGACCACATTTGGCCATGAAAGCTTGAAGGTGTGAAAGACCATCTCTTGCCCTAGGTTCCCTTGGTCAGAAACCTTTCAGCAACCACTCAGAGGACAGACAGGCAGGTCCATAGCAGGGATGGGGATCCCTGAGAGCCACTGTGGACCGAACCTGGTGGGCTCTTCACCACAATTCGCACAGACCAAGATACTGAGGTAAGACTTAGCATCCGTGGGTGTTTTGTGAACACAGGTTTGGATTCAGGTGTGAATTTTCAGACAAAGAAAAGAAGAAGAAAGGGAATAAGGCAAGAGAGGCTCAATCAAAAAAAAAGAGGCTCAAATCTAGAGAACATCCTGAAGGGAACCGGGTTGGGGGGATGGGTGGAAGAGGGGGTGGGGATTAAGAGTACACTTGCTGTGCTGAGCACTGAGTCATATACAGAACTCCAGAATCCCTACTGTTCACCTGAAAGGACGATAACACTGTACGTCAATTAGACTGTATTTTCAACAATTTCTTTGAAAGGTGGGCATTAGGAGATCAAAGATGAGATTTTGCTCTGAGAGTTTCACACTCAGGTCTCCTCAGGCTGAACGTAAATGTACATTAAAGATCAATGAGAAAGTCCAAAGACAGAAAGTGAAGTCTCTTGATATGGAAAGGCAAGTGCCGACCTCTGGGTTCGCAGGAAAGATACCTTCCTACGCTGTTGGCTGTTGTCAAAGCATTTCACTCACGTCCCCTTGGAGCTACGCTCCTCTGGTGTTTCCGTTCTCCTTGGTTGTGTGTCTTCGTGAAGTAGTTGGAGGAATTATTCCTATCCCGTGTTTCGTGGACTAAACCCCAGTTGGCTCTTTCTAGCCCCTGGAAGATGGGAGCTGGAGGGCCTTCTGGAAAACACTGCCCAACTGGATCTCTCATCATTTTCCAGAGAAGGAAAGGGAGGCCCCACAAGGGCACCAAGGGCACAGTAACACAGAGGAGGTTCTCCTGACACCCGCTTCAGGATCCCAACTCACTGAGCAAGAGCGAAGAACCCCCACCCCCCCCCCCCCCGTTCCCTCCAGACACAATGGACGCAACACTGGAATGGGTCATTTCTCAGGAAAGGTGAAATGCGGTCAAACACGGAAAGATGCAAAATAACATCACTGAAAGAGAGCCCACTGTGATCCCCTGCCCTGCGTCTTAAGTCCCACCCATGCGTGAAGCCATCTGAGAATCACAGGGGAAGGGAGGGAAAACTGAATGGGAAGCCACCAGAGGGGGAGAAAATGGATGAGAGGCTCTTACCTAAGAAACAAGCAGAGGGTGGCAGGAGGGGAGGTGGGTGCGGGTATGGGGCCATTTGGGCAGGAGCATAAAGGAGGGCATGCGATGGGATGAGCACTGGGGGTGATACGCAACTCATGAATAATCGGGCACTACCTCAGAAGCTAATGAGGTACTGTAGGGTGGCTAACCGACTCTCAACCACCACCACCACAACAAAAACAACACAATGCAATCCAAGGTTCTGTGTTTTCTTGATGTGCAATGTGGAAAATACTGGATGATTTCTTTTCTTCCCTCAGGCAAGGAAAAGAGAGAGCCTACTACTCCTGAGGAGGCAACACTCTACCTGTTTCAGCCCTAAAGAGGTTTTCAAACATGCTTTCGCCAGTTGCAGTCCTCATGCCCTTCTAGTCAATTCGGAGCACTCTGGACAGGGGGTCAAACACTTTTGTTCTTCAAGGTGACTCACCCCAAGCAGGGAATATCCCTACTTGCCACAGGAGTTACCACAGGTGTGCCCCCTCCATCCTTGACAAGGGCCTCCCTACAACTTTTCCAGAGAGGTGGCATGAACACTAGTGGCTGGAAGCTGGATCCTGGATGACGTCCATCCCTTTGTTCACTTGTGGGATGACTAGGGGCAGGGTCTCCATCTCAGTCGTGGAGCTGCCAGAGCTCTCCAGCTCACCTTCAGACACGGCCCTCCCCTCTCTCCCATGGAAGAACCTGCAGAACTACGTGACCATGAACTGGGAACACACAACAAGGGTACAAAGGTCTTACCTGAATTCAGCTCAGCATGGCAATGACAGGCTGGTCCCTCTTGGAGGTTGCTCTCATTCGAGCCTTCTTGGCGACGGACTCCAGACAGTGGCTCACCACGAGACAGGGAGGAGAAGTTCCTCGGAGACAAGTGTCACCACACCACTGTCCTCACCCTCGGTCGTGGAAGAAGTCTGTGTCCCTCGTCGGGTTAAGAGACTCTTCCAACAGGACTGGAGCAGAGTGCAACAAAAGGCTCCCTTGAAGAAGGGCTGAGCATGGGGACACGTCCAGTCATATGTCTCACCGCTCCCATCACCACACAGGTGGTGCCCAATGTGGGCAGGGTACCATTTCCAGTGCACGGCTCCTGCTCGCCCACCGTACCTATTCCTATCATCACGCCATCGCGTCTGGTCAGGACCCCAGCATCAGGCCTGTGCTTCTCCAGTTCATGCTGCTGCCTGCCTCCACCCGTGAATGATCCTGTTTCACCTCTGAATTTGGAGCTCCACAGCATTCATCTTCATCTGCTTCACAAAACACGATTGGGCAAGGATTTCATGGAGACGACCTGCAAGGCACAGGATGGAAAAGAAAAACAAACTCACACACTGGACATTCAGAATACTTCAAGCCTTTGTGACTTGAACGACACGATCAACCAAGGGAAAGCACAGTCCAGAAGTCGGGAGAGCATGTTTGCAAACCATGTATCTGACAGGTTCTCAATATCCACTATACGGAGAGATCCCAGAAACTCAACAACAACAGAGAAACAAATCCAATGTGACGTGTGAATGTACAAATGGGGAAGAGACCTAACCTCAAAGCTATACGCATGGAAGGAAACTGGAAAAGATAGTTCCCATCACTCCGTTTTCGGGAATTCCTAATTAGAACAAGCAATGAGATACCATTACGCATCCATGAGGTTGACTCCGCACAGAAGAAGAAAAAGAGAACAAGACGAAACAAAAACAAAGTCTCAGGAGAAAGGGAAAGATCAAGTGTTGGCAAAGACAGAGAGAAGTGGGAACCTTGCTGATTGTGCGTGGCAGGAACGCTTAAGGGCATGGTTGTGAAATCAGTATGGCGGTTCTTCGCAGAAATCAACTTTAGTGGGACGCCTGGGTGTCTCAGTCTGTTGAGTGTCTGCCTTCGCCTCCAGTCCTGGTCCCAGGATCCTGGGATGGAGTCCCGCATCCAGCTCCTTGCTCAGCCGGGAGCCTGCTTCTCCCCTGCCTGCTCTGCCTGCCACTTCTCCTGCTTCTGCATGCCGCTTTCTCACGCTGACAAATGAATCAATAAAATGGTTTTTTAAAAAATCGACTTCAGAATTGCCATGTGTTTTAGCACTTGCCCTTCTGCACTAGATACCCAAACCGATGAACAGTATGGTCTTGAAGACTTATCTGAGCACACCTTTTCATGGCAGCATTGTTCCTAAAAGCTAGCCCAGGAACGCAATCCAAGCATCTGTCCAGGGAGGGACAGATGTTGTATAAACAGATGTTGGGATAGCATTCATTCTGTAAAGAGGACGGAAACATTGACGTGCACCACCCCATGGGCGCACGAACCTTGAGGATAGTAAGCTCAGTGAGAGGAGTATGCATGAAGATACCAACTTTGACTCCACTCTTGGGACCTACCTACAGTAGATTCCAAAGGAGGGAAAGGAGAATGGTGTTTGCCAAGGGCTGGAAGGAGGCGCTCATGGGCAAGGGTCTGGCTCCTGCTAAAGCGCTTTAGGTTGACAAGATGCAATGAGATGGGAAGGTGGGTTCCAGGGAGGTTGGACAAAGACATTCATGCTTTTAAGACATTTCGAATGTACTCCGTGAACTACGTGGACTTCGTGACCTAACAGTAAATGACACTGAGAAGCTGCACAGATGGAGAAATGAACACAGGACCGGTTCATCTGGCCCTTTACACCCTTTCCAGGTAGGTCCTATCTCAGCCATTCGACTTCAGCCATTTTCCTTGAGACAACATGGAACAAACAGAGTGTTGTCCTTCTGTGCCTACCTGCAGGTTTAAAAACAGAATTGCCCCGCCCGGGACCACTTTATGCGAGAAGAAGGTATTTTTCCGAGTTAATTTCTTGAGACCCTTCACTCCTTGATCATGTTTTGAAACAGAACCCAAATTGAACATTCTACTTCATCTGCTTGATTTTTCCTTCACTGATTTTCCACTCAGAATCCATTGTTGAGGCAAGGGGCTTGGATGTTCCTACGCCTATCAAAGTCTACCGACTGTAGCTTCTGCTGTTTCCAGTTTTGCTTACGTGTCATTCCTTGACCAAGTCAACTTTCCTGAGGCTCATTATGAATAGTAAAATATTTTGGGCCCCAGTTGTGTTGAAAGGATTGACACTGAGCACTGTGCACGTTTCAGCTACACAACAGAAGGATTTCATTTTCCCAGGCCCTAAAAGTCTGGATGACCAGACTAAGTTGAGTTCACTGCCATCCTCTCTTAGAGATAGAAAGAGAAAGGCAAGAGCAAAGAAAGGAAAGGTTCTTCTTTTGTGAGATGAGATCTCTCCAAATGGGCTCTCTTAACAACACCTCTCTAACACGCCACAGAGCAGTATGCACTGTAGTCATAAGGTTGGTACCTTACATCCCCCTTACAGCTTTCTCTGAAAACGGGAAGTGGGTACCTTTGCACGATTCACTCCATCCCGGCCCCACCCTCTGCCCTCTGCTTCTGGTTCCTTCCATCTGAAGGCTTTTGCTGAGTTCGCGTCTCTCCTTTTCTCTTCTTGGTTTCAGAGGCCACCTAGAAGGGGAAAATATCCATCTGTCATCTATCGATAATACCCATCTATCCATCTATCTTTCTACGTATCTACCAATCTCTCCAACTATCTAAACTAGTATCTCTCTATCTATAGCTCCCTACCTACCTCCAGATAGTACTTGCCTTCCACGGTCTCACTTGTCTCCCTTGGCATAATGCTCGACAAGTCCATTCCTGGACACCTGAGGGACTCAGTGGGTTAAGCCTCTGCCTTCAGCTCAGGTCAGGATGTCAGGGTCCTGGGATGGAGACCTACTTGAGAATGCGCTCAGCAGGGAGAAGGTTCCCACCCTCTCTCTACCTGTCTCTCTGCCCACTTGTGATCTCTCTCTCGGACAGATAAATAAATAAAAACCTTTAAAAACAGAAAAAGCCCGTTAGTATTTTCACACTTAGCAGCATTTCCTCTCCTCATGGCTGATTTCCTCTCTTGATGGCTCCCGTTATTCAGGCGAACACTTCTTTATCCAGTCAGCACTAAAGGGCCCTGATGTTTTCGTTGTCTTGACTGTTGAAAACAATGTTTCTTGAACATGGGGGTGGGTGAAGGGCGTTCTTGGACATATTCCTTGGCTGTCTGTGGGTATGTTCCCAGACGGGGAACTCTGGGATCCTACGGTAGACTGTCTGTTTCTTTCTTTGCTTGTTTGTGTTTGCCAGGACCCTCCATACTGTTTTGCATAGTGACTCGTCCCAATGTGCATTCCCACTTTGGGTGTCCAAGGGTTCCCTGTTCTCCATATCCTCACCGGCATTTGTTGCCCTGATGTTCCCAGGGATCGCTAATCCAACTGATGCAAAGGGCTATCCCGGTATGCACCTGGTTGCATTTTTCTGATGCTTAGTCATGTTGAGCACCTTTTTTCCCTGCCCGTTCCTCATGTGTTTATGTCCTCTGGGAAAATGCGAGAGCACTGGACACTGTGTCCGGGGCCCAGTGACAAGACTCGTCTCCATGAGACCTTCAGGGTTGTCCCAGGCACATCCAGGGGTGGGTGCAGAAGCACTCTTCTGGCTGAGGTGAGGGTGCTGGACTAGGAAAGAGGACACTGCGGGAGTGGACAGAAAAGGAGGAAAGAGGGGTTTCTGTCATCCATTCTTTTGCCCTTAGAGCCTGGAGATTGTGCTCCTTTGCTCCTGTGACTCTGGAAGGCCCACGCTTGTGGGACTCCTTAACCACCCCCCCAACTCAAGAAAAACAAGCAAACAAAGAAACAAAGGCAAAAACACACCAAAAAATCAGCATCTCTTTCCTAGACTTTCTGGGGGCCTCAGGCTGTCCCAAGACAGCTGGAGAACAGGATGCAGAGCATACCCCATCCTCGGTACCTAGGCAGTACTGCTGGAGGACATGGAGCAGGAAGAGTCAGGTTGAGGCCCTTGTGGTGGTTCTCCTGTGCAGAAACAGCTTGGAACGTGGAGTGGCACGTCTCAATGCAATTGAGGCGCTTTCACGGGGAGGTGGGCTCCAAGACCATCTCAATGATTCATTCGCAAACTCTGCACTACAGCACTCCCCTATGCCAGGGACCTTGGTAGACTCAGGCACGGCACTGGAGATACCTAGGGCTCCTTCCCTTAGGGAGCCCACAGTGTAGAGATGGGCCAACGCATGAAACAGTGCCATGTGAAAGCAAAGAGCAAGCGTTCCATGTGACAAACGAAGTGTGCTCTGAAAGAAGGCTGCAGAGTCACTGGATAGAAAGGCCTGAGAGGCCTCGCTGGAGGTGTCAGTGCGGAGGACAGAATAAAAACAAGGGAGCTAGTCCCGCACAAGTCTGGCTGCCCTGTGTCATGCAGAAGGAAGGCACCTCTGCCTTAGAGCCTCACTACCAGAAGCTGGATTGGCCAGAAGAGAGGAAAGGGGCACCCAGTGTGGCTGGAGGGCAACTGGGAGCAGAGCAGAGGGGCGTGAGGAAGGCAGGGAGAGGGCCTGAGGCCTGGGAGACAGGTAGCGATCTCTTGTCCCTTGGGAACGGCACTGCCCCAATACCCTGCATCTTCAAACGCAAGGACCGAATGCCCCGCAGTTGTCGCAGAAGAGGAATGGAGGCACAATTTCGCATGCTTCCTCAACGTCACCATACTTCTGAGCCCGTGTTTGTAGCTGAGGCTGGACTAGCAGAGGCTTTTCCCCCAAGTTAGCACCCATCATTCGGGGAGCCATTCGACTCAGAGTCTGAGTTTCTGGGCGCATGTTGGCCTTGCCACTGCCACCGTTCCTGGCACTGTGAGCCTCGATGGATGGCAGCCCCAACCACCCCTGGGCTTCATTTTTGCTTCAGGGTGAGAGAAGAAAAAGGGAACCAGGGAGAAGGGGAACATGAGAAAAGTAACTAGGAAGTGCGAAACTCTTTGCATGACATCGAGAGAAGCACGAGGCATGCTATGTCATCACGTTGAGGACATCCCGTGGCTCAGAAGCCACTCGCTAGCCACCTAGAGCTTGCAGAGTGATGCCTCCACCACAGGTCAGGATCCTGGGAGCCACGGTGAAGGCTGCTCCCCTCATAGACCAGAACGAGGGAAAGAGATCTCATTCGAAATCTATGTGGGAAACAACTGAACCCTTTCACTACCGAGGATGACAAATTCTGCATCTTCGTGCATTTCCACCCCATCATGGTGCCCCAGCGTCATGACGCCAGGAGGGAAAGGGACCGTTCCAAAACGACACAAAGCCGGGACCCAGGCCTCCTGGGAGCGTTCCTCCAGGCCACGTCCCACCCCTTCCTGCAATTCTTCTGGCCTTCCGTGTGTGCCTCTGATTCCCGTGGTACCATCACACACATACCACAAATACGATCTCCATACACCCCCAAGATGTCCCAAGGAAGTGGATTCTCCCTGGTCCCCACTATGCACGTTGGGAATGTGGGCACTAGGTGAGACACAGAATGACTGAGGACACACAAGTGGGAAAGGAAAGGAAAGAGCACAAAGGTCTGACTTCAGCTCTGTCTCCTGAAAGGGAAGACCCAAGTGCCATTTCCAGAGAATGGTGCCCCTGGCATTTTGGGCTCATTGTGTACAGTCCCGGGGAAGAGAGGTCAAGAGTCAACTGAAGGGGTTATGGGGAGGTGTGACTGAACCAAAGGCCCCAGGTCTTAGAATCTTGAAAGGGTGACCTCACATCCTTCATGATAGGCCCCAACTGAAATTAGAACTCTGGTAACCAGGCACCCACTTTCAAAGGGCAACCTGCTCTCCAGCGCACTTGAGTGGAGACCTTCGACAGAACTCGATGTTCAGTTGTTGTCTTCCTACTTCCCGGGGCGCTGGGCCCAGGGGAGCCCAGAGCCAGAGACACGACTGCAGTTGCAGACAGCGCTTCAGACCTCTTCTCCGAAGCTTCTGGTCATGGGGCAGGAGACACCAACAGGTAACACAAGGCAGCTCTGGGCAGCCCACTGGAGAGCCGGCAACAACTGTGCTCTCATCTCAGCAGGCCCACACCACTTGCCCCCTACTGAGTGGGCGTGTGTGTGTACGCGTGCGCGTGCGTGCGTGCGTGTGTGTGTGTGTTGTGTGTGTGTGTTTGTAGAAGTGGGGGCAGGGGATGAGGGACATGCCCTTCCTGGGCAGAGGCAAGCTGCCTGGTGTTGGAGGTTGGACCCATCTGTCATGTTCATACCCCAGGTCATAGCAGGCAGGATGAGAAGGTGAGGGCTGACACAATGATAAGGCTCACGGTAGTCATGAGCCTTAGAGTGTCCTCTGGCTACCTCCTTGCTCGATGTCTTTTCAGCCATCCCTCTTAGCCTGAACTGGAGAACACGGTGTCTAATGGGGGTGTCCCCTTGAGGCCATGTCCCGGGAGGCTGCTAATGGCTCTTGGCCCTGTGTCGATGGGGCCCTGCCTTTTCAGAGCTGCACCCCAGAGATTGCCAATGAGCTGACTGGGGACTTCAACGACTCCAACTCGCTGGACAAGGGTCAGGTGTCCCAGGCCACCCGGGATCAGTGCTGCTCTGAGGTGAGAATGGGAAGAGGGATCTCCACACCCAGGGCCCCCACGCAACTATGGGGACAAACCTGGGGCCTTCCCATAGTGTTTCCACGTGAGGATCCCACAGGCCCCGCCCCGAAGGAACCCAAACCTCCGCACATCTGCCACCAGCTATGGGTCAGGGAGGAAGACACTCTTCACCTACGCGGGACTGGGAGAGAATGGAGTGAATGTTTTCCGTGGTTTGGAGGGCGCTTGTTTGCTTTCCTTTGGCCTCGGGTTGCTTTTCACGAAGCCATGAGTATCTTTGCCTTTTCCCACTGGTTTTACGATTTTCCGGACTCAGGCCGGCTAACCTGTGGAGAACTGGCCACGCCCTTCTAAATCTTCATACCACACAGGGTGACTGAACCTACAAAAGGGACGGCGGGATCAAGCCATTCTATAGGTCTTTCTGGAATGTATCATCTCTCACAACACGTCGAATCCTAGGAGGTCCACCAGCTCACAAGCTGTTTCCCTCTAGGTCTTCACAGTCCCCCAGAAATCAGGTGGTCTGCCACAGGGACTCAGTCTTTCAAGGAACTTGAAAGTGGAACTTTCAAGGAACTGGGACTTGATTTGGTTGCCATTCCAGCCATGCTGCTAGGAACGGGCACCGTAAGTGTCCTTCAGATGATCTGGGTCGCTCCATCTGCCAGAACGTGGACCCAAAGATTGGGTGGAAGGCCTCTGGTGCCTCCTGGCCCAGGTAGCTGGCTCTGTCTTTTCAGAGCTCCACCCAGGACACCTGGCATGAGCTGCTGCAAGGCTTCAGCTACTGCATCTCCCTTGACAGGCAGCAGGGACCTCAGGCCGCCAACATCCAGGGCTGGTCTGGGGTGAGAACGGGTCCAGGTTCACGGCCAGTCTCAGGACCCAGAGATGATCAGGGCAAGGCCAGAACCCAGACGAGACACAACTGGCTGCCCTGCGGCCTGCCAAGGAAGGTGGTTTTCCCCTGAACCTCTCTGCCCCTGACAGCAACAGGCCAAGCCTCATCAGCACAGGCGAAATGCCATGCAGACCATGCTTTGGACAGTTCTCAGGCCCAACCCTGATGATCTTGAGCAGCCTTGGAGGTTCTCAGCCTCTCTTTTCTCCTCTCGACAGTAGGGCTCCTTCCTCATGACTCCAAGGCATTACATACAGCTCTTCATACAGGCTAGGAAGAGACAGACATGCTATTGTTGTCCAGCTAACAGCACGTGTTGAAGCCACCAGTCCATTTAAGCCTACATGGTCCTTTGGAAGCCTACACTCGCTTGGTTTAAGGTTTTCAGCCTAGAACCTTTTTTCTGGGTGGGCATTCAAGTCCCTCGTCTTGCACAAGTTCCCAAAGGGATGGGAGGATGCAGTCTGAACTCCAGAGCCTGCTCTTCCTGGTGTTTCACGGCACTGAAGGTGACTACGGTTCCCCCCACCCCACAACCCCCCCACCCATTTGTCTGCCTGCTGGAGAAGGAATCATCCCTGTCCCTGGATGAGGTCTGCACGATGCTGGCGCTCAGAGAAGGCACGGTACGGAATTACGGACACTCCCTGCTCCCGTCCTTCCTGGATAGAAGCCTCTCCAACCGCACCACAATGTGCTCCATCTATCAGATGTTCATGTCAGCCCAGGAGGTCCTGCATCAGCAGTCCAACAGGTGAGTGCCCACCCCATAGTGAGCACAAGGGGGAGCCTTCCGTCTACGAGTTGTGTCTTGGGAATGTCACTGCACGTCTCTGACCATCCCTTTCCTCTCCTAAAAAGTGGGGGTATCGAGAGGATGAACCTCGTAGGGCGACTGGAGAAGTCATGGGATGAAACATGGCACGCGCTTCTCTGGGGCCCGGCTCTGTAGAAAGGGCTGCTGGATGTGCTGGGCATCTTCCCGCTTTACACTTCTCTGTCCGGGGAAGACGCCTTCAGGCTCAACCCATCACAGGCCTGTGGTCCTTCAGGGTCTGTGGAAAGGAAATGGAAAGCTGGCAGCTTTCCTACCGGCAAACGACCTCTGAGATGCCATCTAGCTGGTCCTGACTGGGGTCCTTTATGTGCCGAGATCAAGGGGACACTGGGAGCACACAGAGCAGCTCGAGGGCCACTCAGGATTTGCAAAGCCTTCTTGGGGGTGATTTCGTCCAATCCTGGATCTTAAGCACCTAGGAATGCAGGCACTCTCTAGTCACCGAGAGCAGTGAGTGGGTAAAGTGGAGACAAGGTCTGGGTCTCAATTCTCGTCCGGGGGTCAGATAGGCACTCTCCACATCCTAAGCACGCATGTCTAGCGTTCATCAGATGGGGCATCTCTGTGATCTACTCTAGGGATGAATGGATCCACCTCTCCTGGGACCATGAGGATGCACTCTACCATCAAGGAAGAACGGGATAGGTCTTTGGGTGCCAAAGGAGGGCCCGCTGCCTCCACACAGCAGGGTGGGAGACGACAGGGGTTTTTGCTGGCGACGGAAGTTCAGAACCATGGATCTCCCGGAACTCTTGATTTCCACGGGAGAGCTTAGTGGGGCGGCTTCCTCTGAAGAAGCCAGTGAGCCCAAGAGAGCTGTGGACGGGATGCCAAGCGCTGTGGGAAGCAGAGCCCACTGTGGGCTGAGTTGGTGCCTACAACAGCCATCCCTTGGATGGTCCGTTCTTGCTCCGTCTGCCCCTATCCATGTCCACCTCCGCTGGCCACCACAAACAAGTGGGGCCAAGGACAGAAAGTGTGGGGACCAGACCACTCACCCGTTGGCCTCCAACCCAAGCCCAGATACCGGTCTGCACGGACGATGCATGACTGAGGGGCCAAAGGACAGACCTATGGGAGGTCCCTCGACCCACCTGGTCAGCAGTCAGCAAGGACAGCTCCAGAGGGGTTGGAAGTGGGCTGGGGCCATTCTGTGGGGCCCACACCGAAAGAATGGTGCTGTGGGAGGGAAAGGCCAGGTCTCTGACTCTGCTCCACATATGACTTTCCCCAGCACTCTGTGTCCCATCTTGGGAACCTGGCCTGAGCAGACACGGCAGGATATCGGGCAGTCCCTGCACGGTGCCCACGTGGAGGTCAAGAGGGCCTACGTGCACCTCACGTGGCATGACTGGGACCTGAACACCCATGCCCCCGTTCTGCTGAGGCAGCGGGAACTTCTGCAGCTCACAGAGGCTGAGGCGGAGGGTAAGGGGCATTGCAAGCTGGGAAGGCCATCTGGGATGGGGCTCATGGGCTGGGTATTCCTTGTAAAGGCCATGGGATCTGTCCCGTGGAGGGAAAGGCACATGGAATGTCAGTGACGTGGCCGAACCCTTCCCTTTCTCCCACCCCCGTGTCGGCCATGCGACCCGTTCCGGCAGCTGAGCCAGCCCAAGAGACACCCACGGAGCGAGAGGCAAGCCTGGCTCTGCACCAGCCATCACCTTCAGGGTCCGAGCCAGCCTCCCCTCCACCGGCTGCTCCAGAACTGGAACAGGGGCTCCTGTGTTATGAATGGTCGCCGGGTCCTGAGGCACAGACAGCTGGGCCTTCGGCTTGCCTGGGAGTTTTCGGTCCAGCTGTCCCACTTGCCACTGAGCCCACTCCAGCCGCAGAGGCGTCCTGCCAAGCCAAGAACCAGCTCAGGGAGAAGGAGCCTGACCTCCTGGACTTCCCTCCCAAGCTGGTGGCAGGGCAACTCACGTACATGGATGCGGTGAGCAGCTGGGCCCCCAGGGTAGGAGGGCAAGGCCGGCTTTGCTACTGCTCTCAGCTGCCCTATACCTGCTTTTCCCTGATGTGGACTCCTAGGATATCGGGCCATTTCTCAGCTGCAACCCTCACCAACCGTGGAAACCCATCAGGGTTTTGAGACCTGAGCTTTCACTGTCCAGCTGCGGACTGTGGAGACAGACACTGAGAAGGACTGAGGCAGAGGAACCACGTAGATGCAAGGAGTCAGAACCGAGAGACCAAACATGGGGAGGCTCTGGTCCTTCGGGGGGAGGAGGGCAGCTCCCTGGGGGCAGTCACGACCATGGGTCGCCCACCCATCTGCCAGGGAACCTGAGCACCCTCCACCTGGAGGAGGCATCTCATGGGCCCTGAAGGACAGGCTAGACACGGAAAGCCGTGCTTTCAGCCACCACGTGAGAACGGGCACCTGAAAGGAGACAGGGACTGCAGGGATGAGCATTTGGAGGAGAAGATGCCCCCTTGGGAGCACCACCTGGAGCGGTCCCCTGGACGTGGAAGGATCGGGGTGCACATGCCTTCCTCCCTTCCCGTGCCTCTCTTGGCTCCTGGGGCATCCTGCACTGGCTTCCCTCAGAGAAACAGAGTGGCCTGAAACCCAGGCTCTCTAAGCAGGCTCAGGCCACACGGGCAGCCTCCTGAGCTCCAGCTCTGACCTGGGACCCCTCGCCAGGACATGAGTCTTGCATGTGCGAACATGTGTGTGGCTCAACAAACCTCCCCCTGTCCCCTAGGAGCTGTTCAAGCAGGTGGTGCCCCATCAGTGCCTGGGCTCCGTCTGGTCCCGGAGGAACAGGCCTGGCAACGAGCACCTGGCACCCACAGTCCGGGCCACCATCGCCCAGTTCCATGCTGTGGCCAGCTGCGTCATCACCACGTGCCTCGGCAACCCAAGCATGACAGCCCGCGACAGGGCCGCGGTGGTGGGCCACTGGATCCGGGTGGCCAAGGTATGCTATGGGAGGCCCAGCTCCCTGAGGCTCTCCTGAGCCTCGGGAACTGCTCTTCTGTCTTTCTGCCTTCTCAGGGCTGAAGGCCCTGCTCCAAGACCTGTGGTCCCTAGGCTCTTCCTCCCGGGGCCATGCTGACCTTCACTCGCATGGCCCAACGTTGGGACCCTCGGTGCCTACGTGACTCCTTCTTGGCAGGGAGGGAAATATCCTCCCTCTCGCCAGCAGTGTTCCTCTTTAGGGCTGACCCGTGCCCTTCTGCAGCTCCCTGGACATCAGCTTCATCCCGCGGGGCGGGGGAGCCATAAACTGAGGGGGGCACTGAAGCTCTCGAGCATCTAGGGCTCCTGCTCTCCCACGGACAGCTCCTTCTCCTCCCACCCCAGGCCTGTCAGATGCTGGGGAACTACTCCTCCCTGCATGCCATCCTCGTGGCTCTGCAGAGTGTCTCCGTCCACCGCCTGAAGAGGACATGGGACAACGTTTCCAGGTGAGTAGGCTTCTCTCCAGGGAGGGTCCAGGATGGAGGCGGGGTCTCCCACAGGCCTGTCCTTTTCCCCCCCTCAGTCAGCTTGGACCTCCTGGGAGGCAGCAGACCCTGACCAAAGGACCTGGGCCTGGGGCTGCTTCTCTCAGCCTGCCTGGGGAACAGGCCACCATGCCTCCTGCTTGACAAATCCCATTTCCTCCATGCCCCACCCTGGGCTGAGCTGAATTCCCTATTTCCACGGGGTGACTGGGCAGCCACTGAACGCTCTGCCCATGGTTCCACCAAAACCCCACCCAAACCCAGCTGTTCCATTCAGCTGGGAAGGGACGCCCAGGAGGAAGCCCAGGAGAACTCCCTCCCACGTCCTCCAAAGACCTCAGTGCTCAGAGGAGCCCAGAGAAAACCCTCAGCCAGCCCGTTGGACATGTGGGGCTTCTCCAAGAAAAGGGCCTCGCACTCTACCCTGCCACCTTATGCCTGCCCTGAGCCTCCCTTCTTTCCCTCTCTTCAGGAAGAGCTGTCACACACTCTCGGAGCTCTGCAGAGAAGACAACCCCCAGGCCAGGAAACTACTCATCAAGGTAGCGCGGGAGGTGCAGGGCTACAAGGACAGGAGGGGTGTGAGGAGGCATGATCATGTGTGGATGAAGTAGGGAAGGGCCTGAGGCATTCCTCGGGGAGCGAGCGGAGGCCTTTGGCATGAATGTGCTCACAGCCTGGGCTGAAGACTCCCTGGGGCTGGGACAAGCTGGTGCTGCCCATCCAGACTCCCTAGGCTAGATTTCAGGTCTCTCTGTGTCCATCGAGATGGTCCACATGGGGGCCCATAGGAACGCAGACAGCCCAGAGGACAGGCCTCTGCTCACAGATGGAGTGGGGATGGGTTGTGGGCCACAAAAATGATGATCCTAATAGGATCCTGAAGCCTCAGGAGACCCTAGGAGCTAGGTGGAGTTCTCCCTTCTGCCCATGAGAAAAGAGGCTCAGGGAGGTCAGGCTCCAAGCACCAGGTCCCACATGGACTGGACGGGGGAGCTGAGATTGTTCTCGAAGGACTCGTGGCACGCTTCAGGAGAATGGAGCGTCGGGATCAGCAGACGTAGGTCGGATGTCTAGGGTCTGAAGTCAAAGACGGTGGGTGCAAGGGGACTGAGGCTATTCGGCTCTCAAGGATCATGTCCTTGGCCCTCCAGGAGCGGCCCTCCAATAAACTTGCCACCCTGGTGAGGCGGCTGCAGAGAGCGCGGAAGGGGCTGCCAAGGAAGGTGAGTGTGCCTGGGGGACAGGGCCTCCAAGGTCAGGGGAGAGGGGATCTGGAGGGGAGAGGACGCTGGATGCCTCCAAATCAGGACAGGTGGGACAGGAGACTCCAGCTCCACCTCCTGTTGCCACAGTCCCTCCCTGTCTCCTTTCCAGGTGACCAGGAGGAAGTAGTCTAGCAGGCTGGGTAGAGAATGGATTTGTGGCTGGGGAGGGGCCCAGGGCTCCACACCCTGAGATTCTTGAATTTCAAAAAGCAGGCCCTGGAGGGGATTAGGAGGAGTCTGCTGTTCTGGGAGGGGGTGGGGAAAGGGACTCCAGGGGAAGCAACTAAGGGTCCTAGGCCCTTCCAGGTGGGAAAGTGGGCTGGGCCAGGACACTGAAGCCTTTTCAGGGGAGGGCCCCTGTGGGCACCACAGAGCAGGGACTCACCCCAAACCTACCCCTCATGACACAGGGTGTGGTCCCGTACCTCGGCACTTTCCTCACTGACCTGGGGATGTTGGATACTGCAATGGAGGACTACCTGGAGGTGGGTGAGCCTGAGGCTTGGGGAGGAGGGACCAGAGTCCTGAGGATTGGGAGCAGAGAGTCCCTGGACTGGGCCCTGAGCTCTGTGTCCTTAGGAATCCTCCCCTCCCGACAGCCTCACAGCTGCCCCTGGGAGCTGGGGTCTCTTGCCCATCTGCGTGCTGAGGGAAGGGCTTCTGCACCTAGACACGGGTGCCCACGACTGGTGAAGCCCCAGCGCATCCTGAAGGTGAAGCTGCGTGCGCTCTGTGTGAAGGGGCCGCAGCCTCTCCCTCAGAGCTTGTTCCCTCAGAGCTTGCCTGTCCGGGAGAGTGAAGTCAGGACCCTGCACCTCAGCCACACTTCAGCAGCCCAGCAGGCCCTGCCTGCCTGAGGCTTCGGCCGCTCCCTTCTATGCCCACAGAGTGCTGTGTGGCACCCTGGAGCCCTTTGACCAGCCCCACGTCTTCCTTTCTCTGCACCCCAGGGCTTGCCCTAGACCCCAGTCTCATTGTGTGTGTCTCAGCGGCCCCCTCCTGTGTCCTGGCCTAGGCGCAGCCTCTGAAGGGGTGGGTGTAAGGTGCTAGGACTGACCCGGGGGGGGCTCCTTCTGAAGGACAATGCTTGTCTGCTTTCCAGGGCAATGAGATCAACCACTGCAAAAAGAATAAGGTGAGCAGACGCGGCACTTGCCCTACGGAAGGGGAGGCAGCCCCTATCAGAGACGCCCCTGACAGGAAGGAAGAACTTTCCTTGCTCCATCCCCTGCCCTCCCCTCCATCTCCCATTTCCTGGCACAGGTTGCTAGGAAAGAAGTGGAAGACCCATCTAGTTAGTCAGCAGGGATCCAGAAAGGCCTCAAGGAGAACTTCGCCGAGGAGGGGCTAATTCTACTTGCCTCTGAGAATAGTTTGGGACCAGATGAAGCTGCATGCAGGAGGGTGGCCATGTGTGCCAAGACCCAGGACCGGTCCCCTGTCCCGCTGCTCAGCCCTCACCTGGCCCTGTAGCTTCCCCACCCAGGCTCGGTGTGCATCCTGTGCCTCTCTCCCCGCCCAGGAATACCGAGTCCTCACGGACATCATGCTGCTCCAGGCGGCGGCAGAGAATTACTGCCTAGAGCCCCAGCATCCATTCATGGCCTGGTTCTGGTCTGTGGAGCGGCTCAGCGAGGATGAGAGGTGAGGCCCATTCAGGAGCTGGCTGAGGGTCGGGGTGGACTCTTTGTGCTGGCCTCGCCTGGGATCCTCCTCCTAGGGCCCCCTTCCTTGCTGGGAAGCCAGACACCAGCTGTGGGAAAACCCTGGGAGGGACTCCTGAATGCAGGCTGCTGCTCAACCCACACGTGTCTCTCTGTCCTTAGCTACATCCTGTCCTGCCGGCTGGAGCCCCGGTCCTAGTTACCCAGCAGAACACAAGCACCAGGACAACTGGCTTCATGACACCATCAGAGCTGAACCCGTGGCCACTGGCCGAACAAGGATTGCACCTCGGCCCCTGGGCTACTTGTGGTGCGTGAGCCCCATCTGCTGCACAACACCCCTTCCTCTCACCTATAGACTTAGATTTTGGGGGGGGGGTTTGCAATATTTAATATAATTAAAAGGTTTTGATTTTACCAAAAAAAAAAAACAAAAACAAAAACAAAAGTGATATTTTTGTGAGAACCCTAGGGATTAAAGTTTGTGTTACCAATAAAAAAAGAACAAGGGTTTTATTTTCTCCTCGTCCAGCCTACATGGGTGTTTGGTGCTTTTACAACATGTACAACATGTACAGACTCTCTTATTCATTCCTGAACTCGGAAATCTTACAGAGTCATCAGCTATTCAAAGTGGCAGGAAGGAGAAGAGCCAGCCCTCCTCACTACCTACTGGTGGCACCTCCAAATCCCGTTTCCCCAGAGGACAGGTTCATTTCAGTGTCAGGCATCTGGGCAAACAGCAGAGACAGCCCTCAGGACCCCCGAGATGGAGAGGTTGCAGGTCCTTCCCCAGGAAGGCAACAGACTCTGAACAGGAGAGTCCTTGAGAGTTCTTTCCCCTCCCCAGAACTAGGTGCTGCCCAGGAGAGGGGCTGCTTCTCTCCATTCTAAAGCAAGGAGGAGGATGTCTTGCTTCCTTTGGGATATGGTGTTTGTGTTGGTGCTTGTGTTGGTGTTGGTTTGGACCCAGTATTTGGGACTGACAGTTGTCGAGTTCAGTCTCTGGAATTGCATCAGCACTCAGTAGAGAACAACAACAACAACAAAATAAACAAACATGTAAAGAGATCCAATCCTGCCTGTGGAAGCTACAAAACCCGAGGAAGATATTCTGTAAATGGAAGAAGGGCAGGCAGGACATTCCGTCCTCAGCTTCCCTGTAGGCTCTCCAGGTTCACCCTTTCCCGAGAACGGAATCCTCCCAGCATCCTCATCCATGATGTCTGGATTCCTTTTCCCTGCTTCTTTTGGGTGTGGCTGGGGAATAAAACAAAAAGAAACTGGGGGGTGTCCTTTTAAGGCCATAGCTGAGCCTGGCTCTATTCACATCTATGCTGACCTAGGAGCTAGGATGTGCGGCCATCCTGCATTTCCGGATGCAGGTCTTGGAAAGGCAGTGGCGCCCTTCAGGCCCCACCCTCCTGGTCAGGTCCATGGTAGCCACTGCTCCCTGGCTGGGGTCTGATGGAGCAGAGATTGGTTCTCCCTTGCCAGGATGAAGGTTCATACCCTTGACCAGACGATCCCCACACTCTCCTTGCTGGCCTAGGGCACTGTCAGGTCCAGGTGGTTTTGAAGTCCCTGGTCTCCAACATCCACCAGGTGACACACCCAGGTTCCACTCACTTGTCTGGAATGGGGAACTCACCTGACCCGGTAGACCCAGACACAGATGGAATGTGAGCAGGGGAGAAGCATCTATCATGCAAATGGACGCGAAATGAAGCAAGGGTAGGAAGGCTTCTCTCCAGACACAACAGACTCTTCCAAAAGGGGGGGGAGGTAGGAAGACACAAAGAAGGACACGACTTCATCATAATGGAGACCGTGGAATAAGAGAGAACATCTGGAAATATTTAGGCACCCAACACAGGAGCACCCAAAGGCATCCAACACCTCACAACAGGCCTAAAGGAACCTTTGACAGCAATACCATACAGTGGGGGACTCTAACACCCCACATCTATTAATGGAGACATGATCCACACTGACAATCAACAAGGAATCAATGGCTTTGAGGGATGCAGTCGTTTGAACACATCGATGCAGAACCTTCCACCCTGAAACAGCAGAATCCGCAGTGCTTTCAAGTGCACCTGGAACATGCTCCAGAACAGACCACACGTTAGGGCACAACCCAAGTCTCAACAAACTCCAAAAGATGGATGTCATCCCACGCATCTTCTCTGAGCACGATGCTATGGAACTCCAAATGAACCCCAAGAGCACACCCGGAGAGACCATGAATCCATGGAGGTTAGATTACAGGCTACCCGACAAGGACTGGGTCAACCCAGAATCCAAAGAGGAAATCCACAATTACATGGAAGCAAAAGGACAAGCCAAGGGTCCCCAAACATGCGGATACAGCGCAAGGGAATCTCAGAAGACAGGATCCAGCACCACAAGGAAAATCCCCAATACCATAAGCTGACACAAAAGGACCTAGCTAAAGCACCACACAGAGGTCCTGAGCAGTCAGTCGCTCAGCCTGGGCGAGTTGGAGCTCCTGCTGTTGGGTGCATGCTTAGCTTCCAGCTCCCCTCTAAGTCCCAGCCTGGGGGGGGGGGGTGTTCTTCCCTTTCTTCCAGAACCATCCCCACCAGGGCCACTGGGGAATCAACCCTTCAGGGGACTCTCGGCAGAGAGATATGGCCAAAAAGGCCCAGGAAACAACCACCCCTTCCCCGCCGGTGGATCAAGGTGGCCAATTAGCTTTCCCTCTGTAGAACATTCCACAGTGCTTGTGGGGGGACGATCCTCTCAGGCTCTGACGCCCAGGGTTTCTCGGCAAAGGGCAGAGTCCGACTGAGTAACCCTGGGAGGGACCTGACACGCGCGCACTTCCAGCATGCTCGCAGCTAATGCCAGGGCCACCTGTGCCCGGAGCACACGGAGAAACAACTTGCCGGCGTGCCAGCGGACAAAATGTCTTCTCTCTCACCACCGAGAAGAGATTGATCAGCAACAGTCTGGCAGCCACGGAGTGGTGCTTGACTGTCAGGAAGATCAACAGCCAGGCAGGGCTTTGTCCACCCCCACAGGCCTCTCGTCCTCTTCTGCTCCAGAGTATAGGGAGGCAGGATGGGAGGAAAGACAGTTTGTTCAGCTTTGGAAGCTATATGCTGAGCTTGAGTTCCTTTCTACCTAGTAGCCTGGGCACTCCTAGGCTGCTTCCTCTGTGGCCGCTATGGAAGGCCATTCTCAACAACAGTGCTTGCTTCCCATGTTCCGGGATACTGGGCAGAAAGCGATGGAACACAAGCGAGTCACAGGGAAGTGACCACATTTGGCCATGAAAGCTTGAAGGTGTGAAAGACCATCTCTTGCCCTAGGTTCCCTTGGTCAGAAACCTTTCAGCAACCACTCAGAGGACAGACAGGCAGGTCCATAGCAGGGATGGGGATCCCTGAGAGCCACTGTGGACCGAACCTGGTGGGCTCTTCACCACAATTCGCACAGACCAAGATACTGAGGTAAGACTTAGCATCCGTGGGTGTTTTGTGAACATAGGTTTGGATTCAGGTGTGACTTTTCAGACAAAGAAAAGAAGAAGAAAGGGAATAAGGCAAGAGAGGCTCAATCAAAAAAAAAGAGGCTCAAATCTAGAGAACATCCTGGAGGGAACCGGGTTGGGGGGATGGGTGGAAGAGGGGGTGGGGATTAAGAGGACACTTGCTGTGCTGAGCACTGAGTCATATACAGAACTCCAGAGTCCCTACTGTTCACCTGAAACGACGATAACACTGTACGTCAATTAGACTGTATTTTCAACAATTTCTTTGAAAGGTGGGCATTAGGAGATCAAAGATGAGATTTTGCTCTGAGAGTTTCACACTCAGGTCTCCTCAGGCTGAACGTAAATGTACATTAAAGATCAATGAGAAAGTCCAAAGACAGAAAGTGAAGTCTCTTGATATGGAAAGGCAAGTGCCGACCTCTGGGTTCGCAGGAAAGATACCTTCCTACGCTGTTGGCTGTTGTCAAAGCATTTCACTCACGTCCCCTTGGAGCTACGCTCCTCTGGTGTTTCCGTTCTCCTTGGTTGTGTGTCTTCGTGAAGTAGTTGGAGGAATTATTCCTATCCCGTGTTTCGTGGACTAAACCCCAGTTGGCTCTTTCTAGCCCCTGGAAGATGGGAGCTGGAGGGCCTTCTGGAAAACACTGCCCAACTGGATCTCTCATCATTTTCCAGAGAAGGAAAGGGAGGCCCCACAAGGGCACCAAGGGCACAGTAACACAGAGGAGGTTCTCCTGACACCCGCTTCAGGATCCCAACTCACTGAGCAAGAGCGAAGAACCCCCACCCCCCCCCCCCCCCGTTCCCTCCAGACACAATGGACGCAACACTGGAATGGGTCATTTCTCAGGAAAGGTGAAATGCGGTCAAACACGGAAAGATGCAAAATAACATCACTGAAAGAAAGCCCACTGTGATCCCCTGCCCTGCGTCTTAAGTCCCACCCATGCGTGAAGCCATCTGAGAATCACAGGGGAAGGGAGGGAAAACTGAATGGGAAGCCACCAGAGGGGGAGAAAACGGATGAGAGGCTCTTACCTAAGAAACAAGCAGAGGGTGGCAGGAGGGAAGGTGGGTGCGGGTATGGGGCCATTTGGGCAGGAGCATAAAGGAGGGCATGCGATGGGATGAGCACTGGGGGTGATACGCAACTCATGAATAATCGGGCACTACCTCAGAAGCTAATGAGGTACTGTAGGGTGGCTAACCGACTCTCAACCACCACCACCACAACAAAAACAACACAATGCAATCCAAGGTTCTGTGTTTTCTTGATGTGCAATGTGGAAAATACTGGATGATTTCTTTTCTTCCCTCAGGCAAGGAAAAGAGAGAGCCTACTACTCCTGAGGAGGCAACACTCTACCTGTTTCAGCCCTAAAGAGGTTTTCAAACATGCTTTCGCCAGTTGCAGTCCTCATGCCCTTCTAGTCAATTCGGAGCACTCTGGACAGGGGGTCAAACACTTTTGTTCTTCAAGGTGACTCACCCCAAGCAGGGAATATCCCTACTTGCCACAGGAGTTACCACAGGTGTGCCCCCTCCATCCTTGACAAGGGCCTCCCTACAACTTTTCCAGAGAGGTGGCATGAACACTAGTGGCTGGAAGCTGGATCCTGGATGACGTCCATCCCTTTGTTCACTTGTGGGATGACTAGGGGCAGGGTCTCCATCTCAGTCGTGGAGCTGCCAGAGCTCTCCAGCTCACCTTCAGACACGGCCCTCCCCTCTCTCCCATGGAAGAACCTGCAGAACTACGTGACCATGAACTGGGAACACACAACAAGGGTACAAAGGTCTTACCTGAATTCAGCTCAGCATGGCAATGACAGGCTGGTCCCTCTTGGAGGTTGCTCTCATTCGAGCCTTCTTGGCGACGGACTCCAGACAGTGGCTCACCACGAGACAGGGAGGAGAAGTTCCTCGGAGACAAGTGTCACCACACCACTGTCCTCACCCTCGGTCGTGGAAGAAGTCTGTGTCCCTCGTCGGGTTAAGAGACTCTTCCAACAGGACTGGAGCAGAGTGCAACAAAAGGCTCCCTTGAAGAAGGGCTGAGCATGGGGACACGTCCAGTCATATGTCTCACCGCTCCCATCACCACACAGGTGGTGCCCAATGTGGGCAGGGTACCATTTCCAGTGCACGGCTCCTGCTCGCCCACCGTACCTATTCCTATCATCACGCCATCGCGTCTGGTCAGGACCCCAGCATCAGGCCTGTGCTTCTCCAGTTCATGCTGCTGCCTGCCTCCACCCGTGAATGATCCTGTTTCACCTCTGAATTTGGAGCTCCACAGCATTCATCTTCATCTGCTTCACAAAACACGATTGGGCAAGGATTTCATGGAGACGACCTGCAAGGCACAGGATGGAAAAGAAAAACAAACTCACACACTGGACATTCAGAATACTTCAAGCCTTTGTGACTTGAACGACACGATCAACCAAGGGAAAGCACAGTCCAGAAGTCGGGAGAGCATGTTTGCAAACCATGTATCTGACAGGTTCTCAATATCCACTATACGGAGAGATCCCAGAAACTCAACAACAACAGAGAAACAAATCCAATGTGACGTGTGAATGTACAAATGGGGAAGAGACCTAACCTCAAAGCTATACGCATGGAAGGAAACTGGAAAAGATAGTTCCCATCACTCCGTTTTCGGGAATTCCTAATTAGAACAAGCAATGAGATACCATCACGCATCCATGAGGTTGACTCCGCACAGAAGAAGAAAAAGAGAACAAGACGAAACAAAAACAAAGTCTCAGGAGAAGGGAAAAGATCAAGTGTTGGCAAAGACAGAGAGAAGTAGGAACCTTGCTGATTGTGCGTGGCAGGAACGCTTAAGGGCATGGTTGTGAAATCAGTATGGCGGTTCTTCGCAGAAATCAACTTTAGTGGGACGCCTGGGTGTCTCAGTCTGTTGAGTGTCTGCCTTCGCCTCCAGTCCTGGTCCCAGGATCCTGGGATGGAGTCCCGCATCCAGCTCCTTGCTCAGCCGGGAGCCTGCTTCTCCCCTGCCTGCTCTGCCTGCCACTTCTCCTGCTTCTGCATGCCGCTTTCTCACGCTGACAAATGAATCAATAAAATGGTTTTTTAAAAAATCGACTTCAGAATTGCCATGTGTTTTAGCACTTGCCCTTCTGCACTAGATACCCAAACCGATGAACAGTATGGTCTTGAAGACTTATCTGAGCACACCTTTTCATGGCAGCATTGTTCCTAAAAGCTAGCCCAGGAACGCAATCCAAGCATCTGTCCAGGGAGGGACAGATGTTGTATAAACAGATGTTGGGATAGCATTCATTCTGTAAAGAGGACGGAAACATTGACGTGCACCACCCCATGGGCGCACGAACCTTGAGGATAGTAAGCTCAGTGAGAGGAGTATGCATGAAGATACCAACTTTGACTCCACTCTTGGGACCTACCTACAGTAGATTCCAAAGGAGGGAAAGGAGAATGGTGTTTGCCAAGGGCTGGAAGGAGGCGCTCATGGGCAAGGGTCTGGCTCCTGCTAAAGCGCTTTAGGTTGACAAGATGCAATGAGATGGGAAGGTGGGTTCCAGGGAGGTTGGACAAAGACATTCATGCTTTTAAGACATTTCGAATGTACTCCGTGAACTACGTGGACTTCGTGACCTAACAGTAAATGACACTGAGAAGCTGCACAGATGGAGAAATGAACACAGGACCGGTTCATCTGGCCCTTTACACCCTTTCCAGGTAGGTCCTATCTCAGCCATTCGACTTCAGCCATTTTCCTTGAGACAACATGGAACAAACAGAGTGTTGTCCTTCTGTGCCTACCTGCAGGTTTAAAAACAGAATTGCCCCGCCCGGGACCACTTTATGCGAGAAGAAGGTATTTTTCCGAGTTAATTTCTTGAGACCCTTCACTCCTTGATCATGTTTTGAAACAGAACCCAAATTGAACATTCTACTTCATCTGCTTGATTTTTCCTTCACTGATTTTCCACTCAGAATCCATTGTTGAGGCAAGGGGCTTGGATGTTCCTACGCCTATCAAAGTCTACCGACTGTAGCTTCTGCTGTTTCCAGTTTTGCTTACGTGTCATTCCTTGACCAAGTCAACTTTCCTGAGGCTCATTATGAATAGTAAAATATTTTGGGCCCCAGTTGTGTTGAAAGGATTGACACTGAGCACTGTGCACGTTTCAGCTACACAACAGAAGGATTTCATTTTCCCAGGCCCTAAAAGTCTGGATGACCAGACTAAGTTGAGTTCACTGCCATCCTCTCTTAGAGATAGAAAGAGAAAGGCAAGAGCAAAGAAAGGAAAGGTTCTTCTTTTGTGAGATGAGATCTCTCCAAATGGGCTCTCTTAACAACACCTCTCTAACACGCCACAGAGCAGTATGCACTGTAGTCATAAGGTTGGTACCTTACATCCCCCTTACAGCTTTCTCTGAAAACGGGAAGTGGGTACCTTTGCACGATTCACTCCATCCCGGCCCCACCCTCTGCCCTCTGCTTCTGGTTCCTTCCATCTGAAGGCTTTTGCTGAGTTCGCGTCTCTCCTTTTCTCTTCTTGGTTTCAGAGGCCACCTAGAAGGGGAAAATATCCATCTGTCATCTATCGATAATACCCATCTATCCATCTATCTTTCTACGTATCTACCAATCTCTCCAACTATCTAAACTAGTATCTCTCTATCTATAGCTCCCTACCTACCTCCAGATAGTACTTGCCTTCCACGGTCTCACTTGTCTCCCTTGGCATAATGCTCGACAAGTCCATTCCTGGACACCTGAGGGACTCAGTGGGTTAAGCCTCTGCCTTCAGCTCAGGTCAGGATGTCAGGGTCCTGGGATGGAGACCTACTTGAGAATGCGCTCAGCAGGGAGAAGGTTCCCACCCTCTCTCTACCTGTCTCTCTGCCCACTTGTGATCTCTCTCTCGGACAGATAAATAAATAAAAACCTTTAAAAACAGAAAAAGCCCGTTAGTATTTTCACACTTAGCAGCATTTCCTCTCCTCATGGCTGATTTCCTCTCTTGATGGCTCCCGTTATTCAGGCGAACACTTCTTTATCCAGTCAGCACTAAAGGGCCCTGATGTTTTCGTTGTCTTGACTGTTGAAAACAATGTTTCTTGAACATGGGGGTGGGTGAAGGGCGTTCTTGGACATATTCCTTGGCTGTCTGTGGGTATGTTCCCAGACGGGGAACTCTGGGATCCTACGGTAGACTGTCTGTTTCTTTCTTTGCTTGTTTGTGTTTGCCAGGACCCTCCATACTGTTTTGCATAGTGACTCGTCCCAATGTGCATTCCCACTTTGGGTGTCCAAGGGTTCCCTGTTCTCCATATCCTCACCGGCATTTGTTGCCCTGATGTTCCCTGGGATCGCTAATCCAACTGATGCAAAGGGCTATCCCGGTATGCACCTGGTTGCATTTTTCTGATGCTTAGTCATGTTGAGCACCTTTTTCCCCTGCCCGTTCCTCATGTGTTTATGTCCTCTGGGAAAATGCGAGAGCACTGGACACTGTGTCTGGGGCCCAGCGACAAGACTCGTCTCCATGAGACCTTCAGGGTTGTCCCAGGCACATCCAGGGGTGGGTGCAGAAGCACTCTTCTGGCTGAGGTGAGGGTGCTGGACTAGGAAAGAGGACACTGCGGGAGTGGACAGAAAAGGAGGAAAGAGGGGTTTCTGTCATCCATTCTTTTGCCCTTAGAGCCTGGAGATTGTGCTCCTTTGCTCCTGTGACTCTGGAAGGCCCACGCTTGTGGGACTCCTTAACCACCCCCCCCAACTCAAGAAAAACAAGCAAACAAAGAAACAAAGGCAAAAACACACCAAAAAATCAGCATCTCTTTCCTAGACTTTCTGGGGGCCTCAGGCTGTCCCAAGACAGCTGGAGAACAGGATGCAGAGCATACCCCATCCTCGGTACCTAGGCAGTACTGCTGGAGGACATGGAGCAGGAAGAGTCAGGTTGAGGCCCTTGTGGTGGTTCTCCTGTGCAGAAACAGCTTGGAACGTGGAGTGGCACGTCTCAATGCAATTGAGGCGCTTTCACGGGGAGGTGGGCTCCAAGACCATCTCAATGATTCATTCGCAAACTCTGCACTACAGCACTCCCCTATGCCAGGGACCTTGGTAGACTCAGGCACGGCACTGGAGATACCTAGGGCTCCTTCCCTTAGGGAGCCCACAGTGTAGAGATGGGCCAACGCATGAAACAGTGCCATGCGAAAGCAAAGAGCAAGCGTTCCATGTGACAAACGAAGTGTGCTCTGAAAGAAGGCTGCAGAGTCACTGGATAGAAAGGCCTGAGAGGCCTCGCTGGAGGTGTCAGTGCGGAGGACAGAATGAAAACAAGGGAGCTAGTCCCGCACAAGTCTGGCTGCCCTGTGTCATGCAGAAGGAAGGCACCTCTGCCTTAGAGCCTCACTACCAGAAGCTGGATTGGCCAGAAGAGAGGAAAGGGGCACCCAGTGTGGCTGGAGGGCAACTGGGAGCAGAGCAGAGGGGCGTGAGGAAGGCAGGGAGAGGGCCTGAGGCCTGGGAGACAGGTAGCGATCTCTTGTCCCTTGGGAACGGCACTGCCCCAATACCCTGCATCTTCAAACGCAAGGACCGAATGCCCCGCAGTTGTCGCAGAAGAGGAATGGAGGCACAATTTCGCATGCTTCCTCAACGTCACCATACTTCTGAGCCCGTGTTTGTAGCTGAGGCTGGACTAGCAGAGGCTTTTCCCCCAAGTTAGCACCCATCATTCGGGGAGCCATTCGACTCAGAGTCTGAGTTTCTGGGCGCATGTTGGCCTTGCCACTGCCACCGTTCCTGGCACTGTGAGCCTCGATGGATGGCAGCCCCAACCACCCCTGGGCTTCATTTTTGCTTCAGGGTGAGAGAAGAAAAAGGGAACCAGGGAGAAGGGGAACATGAGAAAAGTAACTAGGAAGTGCGAAACTCTTTGCATGACATCGAGAGAAGCACGAGGCATGCTATGTCATCACGTTGAGGACATCCCGTGGCTCAGAAGCCACTCGCTAGCCACCTAGAGCTTGCAGAGTGATGCCTCCACCACAGGTCAGGATCCTGGGAGCCACGGTGAAGGCTGCTCCCCTCATAGACCAGAACGAGGGAAAGAGATCTCATTCGAAATCTATGTGGGAAACAACTGAACCCTTTCACTACCGAGGATGACAAATTCTGCATCTTCGTGCATTTCCACCCCATCATGGTGCCCCAGCGTCATGACGCCAGGAGGGAAAGGGACCGTTCCAAAACGACACAAAGCCGGGACCCAGGCCTCCTGGGAGCGTTCCTCCAGGCCTCGTCCCACCCCTTCCTGCAATTCTTCTGGCCTTCCGTGTGTGCCTCTGATTCCCGTGGTACCATCACACACATACCACAAATACGATCTCCATACACCCCCAAGATGTCCCAAGGAAGTGGATTCTCCCTGGTCCCCACTATGCACGTTGGGAATGTGGGCACTAGGTGAGACACAGAATGACTGAGGACACACAAGTGGGAAAGGAAAGGAAAGAGCACAAAGGTCTGACTTCAGCTCTGTCTCCTGAAAGGGAAGACCCAAGTGCCATTTCCAGAGAATGGTGCCCCTGGCATTTTGGGCTCATTGTGTACAGTCCCGGGGAAGAGAGGTCAAGAGTCAACTGAAGGGGTTATGGGGAGGTGTGACTGAACCAAAGGCCCCAGGTCTTAGAATCTTGAAAGGGTGACCTCACATCCTTCATGATAGGCCCCAACTGAAATTAGAACTCTGGTAACCAGGCACCCACTTTCAAAGGGCAACCTGCTCTCCAGCGCACTTGAGTGGAGACCTTCGACAGAACTCGATGTTCAGTTGTTGTCTTCCTACTTCCCGGGGCGCTGG
>NW_025721413.1:0-71999 GCF_922984935.1 Meles meles
TGCCCGAATTGTGTTCGCCGGGCGTTTTCCGGCCAATTCTCACGAGCGTTCTGCCCAAATCGGGATCGATTTGGGCAGAACGCTCGTGAGAATTGGCCGGCGTTGGGCAGCCCTTGTCAGCGCCCAGTGCCGCGTGCAGCAGGGCCCTTTCTCGCTCGGGGCATGTCGCGGCCACCCGGAAAACGAGCCGCGACGATGGGGCGCGGCCGGCGGCCCCGGCGCCGGGGAGTTTTCCCTGAGCAGAGTGGATGGAGGCGCCGTGGCCAGGCGTCCGCCTCCGCCGTGGCGGGCGGCCGGGGCGCCCGTGGAGGGGGCTGGCCTCTGTGGGGGAACGGAGTGATCTCTCACTCCACGGCTGGGACGAAGCCGCGAAAAGTGCCGTTGTCGCCGGGACGGTCGGGGGGACTCGTGGCGCGGGACTCAGTGTTCCCCATGCGGAGGCCCCCAGCCTAAGGCCCCTGGCAACGGAAGGCTGAGCAAGAAGGTCCGGGCCCGGGCCCGGGTTTCGGGGCTGGCCCGGCCCCGGTGGCCGTCGCAAGGGAGGGGACCCCCGGAGGCTGATGAGCGGGAGGCGTCGGCCTCCCCGGGGCCCGCCTCCCGGAGCTTCTCCTGGCGGTGCCGGAACTCGACGACACGCGATCCCGGACAGGGCCCCGGGGGTCGCGGCCCTGCGGCCCTGTGGTGCCCGAAGTGTGTTCGCCGGGCGTTTTCCGGCCAATTCTCACGAGCGTTCTTCCCAAATCGGGATCGATTTGGGCAGAACGCTCGTGAGAATTGGCCGGCGTTGGGCAGCCCTGGTCAGCGCCCAGGGCCGCGTGGAGGAGGGCCCTTTCTCGCTCGCGGCATGGCGCGGCCACCCGGAAAACGAGCCGCGAAGATGGGGCGCGGCCGGCGGCCCCGGCGCCGGGGAGTTTTCCCCGAGCAGAGTGGATGGAGGCGCCGTGGCCGGGCGTCCGCCTCCGCCGTGGCGGGCGGCCGGGGCGCCCGTGGAGGCGGCTGGCCTCTGTGGGGGAACGGAGTGATCTCTCACTCCACGGCTGGGACGAAGCCGCGAAAGGTGCAGTTGTCGCCGGGACGGTCGGAGGGACTCGTGGCGCGGGACTCAGGGTTCCCCATGCGGGGCCCCCAGGCTCAGGCCCCTGGCAACGGAAGGCTGAGCAAGCAGGCCCGGGCCCGGTCCCGGCTTTCGGGGCTGGCCCGGCCCCGGCTGCCGGCGCCAGGGTGGGGACCCCCGGAGGCTGAGGAGCGGGAGGCGTCGGCCTCCCCGGGGCCCGCGTCCCGGAGCTCCTCCCGGCGGTGCCGGTACGCGACGAGACGCGATCCCGGACAGGGCCCCGGGGGGGCCGCCCTGCGGCCCTGTGGTGCCCGAAGTGTGTTCGCCGGGCGTTTTCCGGCCAATTCTCACGAGCGTTCTGCCCAAATCGGCATCGATTTGGGCAGAACGCTCGTGAGAATTGGCCGGCGTTGGGCAGCCCTGGTCAACGCCCAGTTCCGCGTGGAGCAGGGCCCTTTCTCGCTCGGGGCATGTCGCGGCCACCCGGATAACGAGCCGCGAAGATGGGGCGTGGCCGGCAGCCGCGGCGCCGGGGAGTTTTCCCCGAGCAGAGTGCATGGAGGTGCCGTGGCCGGGCGTCCGCCTCCGCCGTGGCGGGCGGCCGGGGCACCCCTGGAGGGGGCTGGCCGCTGTGGGAAAACGGACTGGTCTCTCACTCCGCGTCTAGGACGAAGCCGCGAAAGGTGCCATTGTCGCCAGGACGGACGGGGGACTCGTGGCGCGGGACTCAATGTTCCCCTTGGGGAGGCCCGCAGGCTCAGGCCCCTGGCAACGGAAGGCTGAGCAAGCAGGCCCGGGCCCGGGCCCTGCTTTCGGGGCTGGCCTGGCCCCGTCTGCGGGCGCCAGGGTGGGGACCCCCGGACGCTGAGGAGCGGGAGGCGTCGGCCTCCCCGGGGCACGCCTCCCGGAGCTCCTCCCGTCGGTGCCGGAACGCGACGACTCGCGATCCCGGACAGGGCCCCGGGGGGCGGCCCTGCGGCCCTGTGGTGCCCGAAGTAAGTTCGCCGGGCGTTTTCCGGCCAGTTCTCACGAGCGTTCTGCCCAAATCGGGATCGATTTGGGCAGAACGCTCGTGAGAATTGGCCGGCGTTGGGCAGCCCTGGTCAGCGCCCAGTTCCGCGTGGAGCAGGGCCCTTTCTCGCTCGGGGCATGTCGCGGCCACCCGGAAAACGAGCCGCGACGATGGGGCGCGGCCGGTAGCCGCGGCGCCGGGGAGTTTTCCCCGAGCAGAGTGGATGGGGGCGCCGTGGCCGGGCGTCCGCCTCCGCCGTGGCGGGCGCCCGTGGCTCCCGTGGAGGGGGCTGGCCTCTGTGGGGAAACGGACTGGTCTCTCACTCCGCAGCTAGGACGAAGCCGCGAAAGGTGCCGTTGTCGCCGGGACGGTCGGGGGACTCGTGGCGCGGGACTCAGGGTTCCCCATCGGGAGGCCCCCAGGCTCAGGCCCCTGGCAACGGAAGGCTGTGCAGGCAGGCCCGGGCCCGGCCCGGCTTTCGGGGCTGGCCCAGCCCCAGCTGCCGGCGCCAGGGAAGGGACCCCGGGAGGCTGAGGAGCAGGACGCGACGGCCTCCCCGGGGCACGTCTCCCGGAGCTCCTCCCGGCGGTGCCGGAACGCGACGACACGCGATCCCGGACAGGGCCCCGGGGGGGCCGCCCTGCGTCCCTGTGGTGCCCGAAGTGTGTTCGCCGGGCGTTTTCCGGCCAATTCTCACGAGCGTTCTGGCCAAATCGGGATCGATTTGGGCAGAACGCTCGTGAGAATTGGCCGTCGTTGGGCAGCCCTGGTCAGCGCCCAGTTCAGCGTGGAGCAGGGCCCTTTCTCGCTCGGGGCATGTCGCGGCCACCCAGAAAACGAGCCGCGACGATGGGGCGCGGTCGTCAGCCGCGGCGCCGGGGAGTTTTCCCCGAGCAGAGTGCATGGAGGCGCCGTACCGGGCGTCCGCCTCCGACGTGGCGGGCGGCCGGGTCGCCCCTGGAGGGGGCTGGCCTCTGTGGGGAAACGGACTGATCTCTCACTCCGCGGGTAGGACGAAGCCGCGAAAGGTGCCGATGTCGCCGGGACGGTCGGGGGACTCGTCGCGCCGGACTCAGGGTTCCCCATGGGGAGGCCCCCAGGCTCAGGCCCCTGGCAACGGAAGGCTGTGCAGGCAGGCCCGGGCCCGGCCCGGCTTTCGGGGCTGGCCCAGCCCCAGCTGCCGGCGCCAGGGAAGGGACCCCCGGAGGCTGAGGAGCAGGACGCGACGGCCTCCGCGTGGCACGCCTCCCGGAGCTCCTCCGGGCGGTGCCGGAACGCGACGACACGCGATCCCGGACAGGGCCCCGGGGGGGCCGCCCTGCGTCCCTGTGGTGCCCGAAGTGTGTTCTCCGGGCGTTTTCCGGCCAATTCTCACGAGTTTTCTGCCCAAATCGTGATCGATTTGGGCAGAACGCTCGTGAGAATTGGCCGGCGTTGGGCAGCCCTGGTCAGCGCCCAGTTCCGCGTGGAGCAGGGCCCTTTCTCGCTCGGGGCATGTCGCGGCCACCTGGAAAACGAGCCGCGACGATGGGGCGCGGCCGGCAGCCGCGGTGCCGGGGAGTTTTCCCCGAGCAGAGTGCATGGAGGCGCCATGGCCGGGCGTCCGCCTCCGCCGTGGCGGGCTGCCGGGGCGCCCCTGGAGGGGGCTGGCCTCTGTGGGGAAACGGACTGGTCTCTCACTCCGCGGCTAGGACGAAGCCGCGAAAGGTGCCTTTGTCGCCGGGACGGTCGGGGGACTCGTGGTGGGGGACTCAGGGTTCCGCATGGGGAGGCCCCCAGGCTCAGGCCCCTGGCAATGGAAGCCTGAGCAAGCAGGCCCGGCCCGGGCCCGGCTTTCGGGGCTGGCCCGGCCCCAGGTTCCGGCGCCATGGAGGGGACCCCCGGAGGCTGAGGAGCGGGAGGCGTCGGCCTCCCCGGGGCCCGCCTCCCGGAGCTCCTCCTGGCGGTGCCGGAAAGCGACGACACGCGATCCCGGACACGGCCCCGGGGGGGCGGCCCTGCGGCCCCGTGGTGCCGGCCCTGCGGCCCCGTGGTGCCCGAAGTGTGTTCGCCAGGCCTTGTCCGGCCAATTCTCACGAGCGTTCTGCCCAAATCGGGATCGATTTGGGCAGAACGCTCGTGAGAATGGGCCGGCGTTGGGCCACCCTGGGGACCGCCTTTTTCTGCGTGGCCCAGGGCCCTTTCTTGCTCGGGGTATGTTGCGGCCACCCGGAAAATGAGCCGTGACGATGGGGCGCGGTCGGCAGCCACGGCGCCATGGCGTTTTCCCCAAGCAGAGTTGATGGAGGGGCTGTGGCCGGGCGTCCGCCTTCGCCGTGGCGGGTCGCCAGGGCGCCCGTTATGGGGTCTTGCCTCTGTGGGGATCGCTTTGATCTCTCATTCCTCGGCTGGGACGCAGCCGAGAAAGGCACCGTTGGCGCTGGGACGGTGGTGGACTTGTGGCACGGGACTCAGGATCCCGGGTGATGCCCCGAGGTACAGGCCCCTGGCAGTGGAAGTCTGAACAAGCAGGCCTGGGTCCGGGCCCGGATTTCGTGGCAGGCCCGGCCCCAGCTGCCACCGCCAAGGAGGGACCCCCAGAATCTGTGCAGAGGGAGGCGTCTGCCTTGCCATCAGGGAGATTCTAATTTAAACTACATTGAGATACCACGTGACACCAGATAGAATGTCCAAAATTAGGAAGACAGGAAATAACATGTGTTGGATGGATGTTGAAAAGGGGAACCCTGTTACACTGTTGGTCAGACTCCAATTTAGTGCAGCCACTTTGGAGAACAGTGTGCAGATGACTCAAGAAATTAAAAATAGAGCTTCCCTATGACCCTGCAATTACACTGATGGGTATTTACCCCAAAGATACAGATGGAGTGAAAAGAAGAGCCATCTGTACCCCAATGTTTTTTGCAGCAATGGCCATGGTCGCCAAACTGTGGAAAGAACCAAGATGCCCTTCAACGGATGAATGGATAAGGAAGATGTGGTTCATATACACAAAGGAGTATTATGCCTCCACCAGAAAGGATGAATACCCAACTTTTGTAGCAACATGGACGGGACTCGAAGAGATTATGCTGAGTGAAATAAGTCAAGCAGAGAGAGTCAAATATCATATGGTCTCCCTTATTTGTGGAGCATAACAAAGAACACGGAGGACATGGGGAGATGGAGAGGAGAGGGAGTTGAGGGAAACTCGAAGGGGAGATGAACCATGAGAGACTATGGACTCTGAAAAACAACCTGAGTGTTTTGGAAGGCAGGGGGTTGGGAGGTTGAGGAACCAGGTGGTGGGTAATAGGGAGGGCATGTACTGCATGGAGCACTGGGTGTGGTGCAAAAACAGTGAACACTGTTATGCTGAAAATAAACAAATAAAAAAAAAGAAAATTGTACTCTTAGACCCCGTCATCTATATCACTCATCCCTCCATCCACTTCCACTCTGGTAACCACTGAGTCGGTTTTTGTTTTGTATCTTCTTTCTCCTTTATTTATGTATGTTTGTTTCCTAAATTCCATGGAAGAGTGACATCCAAAGGCCTTTGTCTTTCTCTGACTGACTGATTTCACTTAGGATAGTATTCTCTAGCTCCATCCATGTGTCTGCAAATGGCAAGATTTCTTTTTTTATGGCTGAGTAATTTCCCACTGTGTGTGTATGTGTGTGTGTGTGTGTGTGTGTGTACATTTATTATCTCATTTATCAAGTTTTCAAGAAATACTTGGATTGTTTCCATATTGTAATATTGTAATTAATGTTGCAAGAAACATAGGGGCACATGTATCCTTTTGAGTTACTGTTCTCATATTCGTCGGGTAATCACCCGGTAGTGTGATTGCTGGATTATAAGGTAGTTCTAATATTTAACGTTTTGAGGAACAGTGATACTGTTTTCCACAGGGACTGCAGCAGCTAGCATTCCCACCACAGTGCAAGAGGGTTCCCTTTTACCCACATCCTCCCAACATTTGTTTTCTTGTGCTGGTGCTGTTAGCCATTCTGATAGTATGAGGTAATATCTCATGGACCTTTTCATTTGGATTTTCCTGTTGATGGCTGATGTGAACATCTTCTTATGTGACTGTTGTCCATCTGTATGTCTTCTTTGGAGCAATGTCTGTTCATGTCTTCTGTCTATTTTTTAATTGGATTTTTTGTTTTTTGGTTGTTGCGTTGTATCAGTTCTACATATTTTGGACACTACCCCTTTATTGCACATGATATTTGCAAACATCTTCTCCTATTAAGTACGTTGTATTCTATTTATTACATTTTCATTGTTGTTCTGCTGTGCGGTAAGTTTTTATATTGATGGAACTCTAGTAGTTTATTTTTGCTTTTGTTTCCTTTGCCTTAGGAGGCGTGTCTATTAAATGTATGGTTCATGTCAGAGAAGTTACTGTCTGTGCCCTCTTGTAGGATTTTTATGATTTAAGGTCTCACATTGAGGTCTTGAAACTGTTTTGAGTTTATTTGTCCATATGGTGTAAGAAAGCAGTCTAATTTCATTGTTTTGTGCATAGCTGTTCAGTTTTCCCAACACCATTTGTTGTAGAGACTGTCCTCTTCCCTTTTAATAGTTTTGCCTGTTTTGCAGAAGATTAATTGGGCACGTGATTGTGGGTTGATGTCTGAGCTTCTATTCCATTTCCTTGGTCACTGTGTGTATTTTTTTTTTTTTTGCCAGTCCCATACTGTGAGGATGAATGCAGCTTTGTAGTATAATATGAAATATGGAATTGTGATGCCTCCAGCTTTCTTTTTCTTCATAACATTGTGCTGGTTGTTCAGTATCTTTTGTGATTCCATACAAATTGTTAGGGTAGTTTATTTGAGTTCTCTCATTTTTTATTTGAATTCAATGAGCCAACTTATCATACATCATTATTTTCAGATGTAGTGTTAAATAATATATCAGATGTGTATTGCATCACGTGCCCTCCTTAATGCCCATCACCCCAGTTACCCCCCCCCCCACCCCCCATCCAGCAACCCTCAGTTGGTTGCTATAGTTAAGAGTCTATCATGGTTTTTTCCCCATCTCTGATGACTTCCCATTTTGTTTCCCCTTCCTTTGCCTATGGTTCTCTGCCCTGTTTCTGATATTTCACATATGAGTGAAACCCTATCATAATTGTGTTTCTTTCATTGACATATTTTACTCAGCATAATATCTTCCAGACCCATCCAGGTTGATGTGATGGTAAGTATTCATCCTTTCTGATGGCTGAGGAATATTCCATTGAATATATGAACCACATCTTCTTTATCCATTCCTCTGTCCATAGATATCTGGGTTCTTTCCATAGTTTATCTAGAGTGGATATTGTTGCAATGAACACTGGGGTGCAGGTGCCAGTTCTTTCCCCTACATCTCTATTTTTGTGGTAAAAGCCCTGTAGTGCAAGTGCTGTGTTTTAGGGTAACTTTATTTTAACTTCTTGAGGAAACCCCATACTATTTTCCAGAGTGGATATAACAGTCTGCATTCCAACCAGGAGTGTAGGAGGGTTCTCCATTCTCTGCATCCTCACCAATATTTGTGGTTTCATGTCCTGTTAACTTTAGACATTCTGCCTGGTGTGATAGGACACCTCAATGTGGTTTAGATTTGCATTTCCCAGAAGCCATGTGATATAGAACATTTATGTATATATCTGTTGGTCACATGCGTGTCATCATTGGAGAAATATCTGTTCATATTTTCGCCCATGTCTAGACCTTCTGTTGGATTAAGGCCCAGAAGCCTAGAAGATACAATCAGCCAGAACTGTGGAGATTTTCACAAGGTCTGAGATACAATGGAGATTTAGGGTGTGTATCAAGCTCAGGGATTGTCTTCAGAGGGTGGATGGAAGTGTAGGTTCATTGACATTGTCTCAGGTTTGCATTCAGATGTCTCATGCTCTGAATCCAGTCTGGAGTAAAAAAAGGAGTTTCCTTTTGTGTGGCGGGCTGATCCTCTGGTTTTGCTAAAGTGTTCCCAATACCCGGGGCTTGGGATCCAGGCCTCTACAGATGGACCTCTCAGAACTCCAAATAGGGTTAGGGTTAGGACCTAGGAAAATGGAAGGTCTGAATTGCCAACCGTGTGGTGAGCGTCCTGGAGGGCTGAGTTGAGGACATGGGTCAGGGTGAGTGTCCGGCTCAGGGTTTCAGTCCATGAGCCCTTGAATGTGGGAATTCACTGGGATGGACACAGATGGGCCTTCATATCTATACTGACCTATATACTTACTGGAGTCCATTATGGAAACATTTCCATCTGGGTGTGAGGCTGAGTCCTGTGGTATTGCTCAGGCATCCCCAAATCCTAGGGCTTTGGAGCCCACCCTTAAGGGACAGAGACATGAGAACCCAAGCTAGGGATAGAGTTAGGGCCAAAGGACATTGCAGGCCCAAACAGCTGACAGTGTGTGTGGTTCCTAGAGGCTGGAATTAAGGATGAGTGTTCTGGTTCTGGTCAGGCACAGGGTTTGTGACCTCGAGGCCACTGAAATTGGGGGTTTGCTGGTATAGGCTCAGATGGGCAGGCATTTTATCCTGCTTTGAATACTTTCTAGAGGTCTACATGGCACGCTTTCATCCTGTGTGTTAGGATGAGTCCTGTGGTATGGCTAAGGTGACCCCAGTCCATGGGGTAGGGAGCCAGGCCCCTAGGTATTGAATGCTCAGAACACAAACTAAGCTTCAGTTAGGGGTTAGGAGCACGGCAGGCCCAATCTGATGGTGGTGTGGCAAGCTATCCAGAGGTCTGAGTACAGAGGGATGGATAGAGTAAGTGTCAGGTTCAGGTTTGTGTCCAGCTGCTGACTCTGGGTGAACTCAGTGGTGCATGGCAGATTTCTCCTGCTCAGAATCCTTTGCAGAGTTCCAAATGGTATGGTTTCCTTCTGGGTGGCAGGCAGAGATCTCAAATATTGCTCAGGGGTCCCCATCCGTGGGTCTTGGGCACCAGTCCTCTGGGGTCAGAGCATGAAACCCCAACCTGGGGTTAGGGCTAGGTCCCAGCAACATAACAGGCCTGATTTGCTGGTGCTGTGCAGAGCTCTCACGGGGACTGAGTAGAGAACATGGGTCAGTCTGAGTCAGGCTCCGGGTTGGTGGCCATGGGGGGAAAGGCAGATTTCTCCTGCTCTCAGTCCTTGGCAGAGTTCCAATTCTGCTGTTTCCTGCTGGGTTGAAGACAGAGTCCTCTGGCATTTCTCAGGGGCCCCACATATGTGGGGCTTTGGTACCTGTATTCTTGGGACACAAGACAGAAAATGTACTAAGTTTTGGTTAGGGCTGAGGGTCATGTCAGTCTCAATATGCCACCCTGAGAGGAGTGACCTGGGGAGCAGAGTTGAGGACGTGGGTCAGTGTGAGTGTTAAGATCCAAGTGTGAACGGGGGGTGCTGAAAGTGGGATAGCCTCAGGGGGCCAAGAAATATTCTGGTATAGTTCAGGTGTAACCCATCAGCGGAGCTTTGGTGTCAATCATCAGAGGACAGAAGACTGAAAACACAACCTAGGGCTTGGAAAAGAGCACAGGGGCATGGCTGGCCTGATCTGCTGGTGCTGAGGCTAGATGTCTGGGGTACTGAGTTGGGGGCCATGGTCAGGTGGTGCATTACGACCTGGGTTTGTGCCTGGGGGGGTGGCCGAAGGTGGAGGTGGCTTCAGGGAGCATGAAGATTTCTCCCGTTCCGATGGTTCTGTGCAGCTCCAAACAAAACGGTTTCCTCCTGGGTGGCAGACAGAGTACTGGGTTGTGGCTCAGGGGTCCAAATATGGAGGAATTGGGGGACCAGCCTCTGGGGATGAAGACTGAAAATGCAACCTAGGGTTAAAGTTAGGGTCAGGGGCATGGCAGGCCCAATTTGCTGGCACTGAGAAGGGATCCCAGGGGGATGAATTGAGGGCAGAGGTCCGGTGGCATGAGAGGGTCCAGGTTTGTGGCCAGGGGACCGCTGAAGGAGGGGGTTGTGCTCAGGGAGGCATGCAGTTTCTCCCACTCTGAGTGTTCTACTCAGTTTCAAATGGCACGGTTTCCTCCTGGGTGGTAGGCAGTCTGAGTGCCAGCCTCCGCATTTGTGGCCCAATAGTGCGCAGAGGGTGGGGGATAGCCTCAGGTGAACCATGCAGGTTTCTCCCGCTCTGAGGATTTGACACAGCTCCAAACAGCATGGTTTCCTCCTGCATGGTGGACAGAGTCCTGGGGTGTCACTCAGGATTCTTTAATCTTGGGGTCTTGGGATCAGGACTCTTGGGGATGATACCTGAAAACCGAAATTAGGGATAGGGTTAAGGCCTAGGGCCATGGTAGACCTGATATGCCAGTGCTGAGGCAGGTGCCCTGGTGCGCTGAGTTGAGGTCAGGTGTCAGACGGGGCCTTAGCCTCTAGGTGTGTGTCCAGACGTTCGCATAACCTGGGGGTGACTTCAGGGGTGCATGGAAGTTTCTCCAGCTCTGAGGGTTCAGCGCAGCTCCAAACAGCACAGCGGTGCCCTGCGTGGCAGGCAGATTCCCAGCATGAGTATCAGGCATCCTCAATCCTTGTGACGCAGTATGTGGTCTATTCTGGAGAAGGTTCCATGTGCACTTGAGAAGAACGAGTATTCTGTTGTTTTAGGGTGGAATGTTCTGTATATGTCTATGAGGTCCATCTGGTCCAATGTTTCATTCAATGCTCTTATTTCTTTTTTAATTTTCTG
This sequence comes from Meles meles, assembly GCF_922984935.1. Taxonomy (NCBI): domain Eukaryota; kingdom Metazoa; phylum Chordata; class Mammalia; order Carnivora; family Mustelidae; genus Meles; species Meles meles. The sequence goes on from NW_025721413.1 coordinate 10,761, forward strand.
CTTCGATGATCTGTCTATTTCTGAGAGAGGCGTATGAAGATCTCCTACTATTATTGTATTCATATCAATATGACTTTTTATCTTGATTAATAGTTTTGTTATGGAATTGGGTTCTCCCATATTGGGGGCATAGATATTCACAATGGTTAGATCATCTTGGCGGATAGTCCCTTTAAGAATTATGGAGTGTCCTTCTGTATCTCTGACTACAGTCTTTAGTTTAAAATCTAATTTATCTGATATGAGAATCGCTACCCCGGCCTTCTTTTGAGGCCCATTGGCATGAAAGATGCTTCTCCATCCGTTCACTTTCAGTCTGGGTGTATCCTTAGGTTCAAAATGGGTCTCTTGTAGACAACATATGGATGGGTCCTGTCGTTTTATCCAATCTGCAACCCTGTGTCGTTTTATGGGCGCATTTAGGCCATTCACATTGAGAGTGATTATTGAGAGATAGGTTTTGATTCATGTCATGTTGCCTTTGAAGTCTTTCTGTCTGTAGATTGTTTCTATATTTCTGTTCAATGATATCCTTGGGATTTTTTCTCTTTTATAGGACCCCCCTTAATATTTCCTGCAGTGTGGGCTTGGTGGTTGCATAGTCTTTTAAGCCTTGCCGGTCTTGGAAACTCTTTATCTCTCCATCCATTTTAAATGTCAGTCTTGCCGGATAGAGTATTCTTGGTTGCATGTTCTTCTCATTTAGTACTCTGAATATATTTTGCCAGCCCTTCCTGGCTTGCCAGGTCTCTGTGAAAAGGTCTGACGTTATTCTAATGGGCTTGGATGCCCACTCTCACCACTCTTGTTCAACATAGTATTAGAAGTCCTAGCAACGGCAATCAGACAACAAAGAGAAATAAAAGGTATCCAAATTGGCAAGGAAGAAGTCAAACTCTCTCTCTTCGCAGATGACATGATTTTGTATATGGAAAACCCCAAAGACTCCACCCCCAAACTACTAGACTCATACAGCAATTCAGTAACGTGGCAGGATACAAAGTCAATGTACAGAAATCAGTGGCTTTCTTATACACTAACAATGAAAATACAGAAAGGGAAATTAGAGAATCGATTCCATTTACTAGAGCACCAAGAACCATAAGATACCTGGGAATAAACCTAACCAAAGAGGTAAAGGACCTGTACTCGAGGAACTACAGAACACTCATGAAAGAAACTGAAGAAGACCCAAAAAGATGGAAGACAATTCCATGCTCTTAGATTGGAAGAATAAACATTGTTAAAATGTTTATACTGCCTAGAGCAATCTATGCTTTTAATGCCATTCCGATCAAAATTCCACAGGTATTTTTCAAAGAGCTGGAGCCAATAATCCTAAAATTTGTATGGAATCAGAAGAGACCCCGAATTGCTAAGGCAATGTTGAAAAACAAAAACAAAACTGGCGGCATCACGTTACCCGATTTCAAGCTTTACTACAAAGCTGCGATCACCAAGACAGCGTGGTCCTGGCATAAAAACAGACACATAGACCAGTGGAACAGAGTGGAGAGACCAGATATGGACCCTCAACTCCACGGTGAAATAATCTTCGACAAAACAGGAAAAAATATTCAATGGAAAAAAAGACAGTCTCTTCAATCAATGGTGCTGGGAAAACTGGACAGCTATATGTAGAATAATGAAACTCAACCATTCTCTTACACTCGAAATGGATAAAAGACCTCATCATGAGACAGGAATCCATCAGAATCCTAGAGGAGAACATAGGCAGTAACCTCTTCGATAGCAGCCACAGCAACTTCTTTCAAGATATGTCTCCAAAGGCCAAGGAAACAAAAGCGAAAATAAACTTTTGGCACTTCATCAAGATCAAAAGCTTCTGCACAGCAAAGGAAACAGTCCACCAAACAAAAAGGCAACCCACGGAATGGGAGAAGATATTTGCAAATGACAGTACAGACAAAAGGTTGAGATCCAGGATCTAGAAAGAACTTCTCAAACTCAACACACACAAAACAGATAATCATATCCAAAAATGGGCAGAAGATATGAACAGACACTTCTCCAACGAAGACATACAAATGGCTATCAGACACATGAAAAAATGTTCATCATCACTAGCCATCAGGGAGATTCAAATGAAAACCACATTGAGATACCACCTGACACCAGTTAGAATGGCCAAAATTAGCAAGACAGGAAACAACGATTGTTGGAGAGGATGTGGAGAAAGGGGAACCCTCTTACACTGTTGGTGGGAATGCAAGTTGGTGCAGCCACTTTGGAGAACAGTGTGGAGATTCCTCAAGAAATTAAGAATAGAGCTTCCCTATGACCCTGCAATTGCACTGCTGGGTATTTACCCCAAAGATACAGATGTAGTGAAAAGAAGGGCCATCTGTACCCCAATGTTTATTGTAGCAATGGCTATGCTCACCAAACTGTGGAAAGAACCAAGATGCCCTTCAACGGATGAATGGATAAGGAAGATGTGGTACATATACGCAATGGAGTATTATGCCTCCATCAGAAAGGATGAATACCCAACTTTTGTAGCAACATGGACGGGACTGGAAGGAATTATGCTGAGCGAAATAAGTCAAGCAGAGAGAGAGTCATGTATCATATGGTCTCACTTATTTGTGGAGCATAGCAAATAACACGGAGGACATAGGGAGATGGAGAGGAGAGGGAGTTGAGAGAAACTGGAAGGGGAGATGAACCATGAGAGACTATGGACTCTGAAAAACAACCAGAGGGTTTTGGAGGGGCAGGGTGGGGTAGGAGTTTGAGGAATCAGGTGGTGGTTAATAGGGAGGGCACGTACTGCATGGAGCACTGGGTGTGATGCCAAAACAATGAACACTGTTATGCTGTAAATAAACAAATAAAAAAAAAATGAGTCTATGGAAGGCCCGGCAGTGCCAGTTCACGCCACTGGAGGGAGTGGTGAGCCGTGGTGTGAGATACCCTGGAAGGCATGGCGATGCTGCTTGCCACCACTGGAGGCAGCGGCGAGCTGCCATGGGAAACACACCTGAAGAGGAGTCAGTGCAGCTTGCTGGCTCTGAAGGCAGGGCGGAGGTGCCCGGTGAGAGACCCTGAAACGTGAGGCACTACAGCTTATTTTTACAGGACGGAGTGGTGAGCTGTATAGTCTCTGTTTCTCCAGGCTCAAGGGTGGTGGTAAGAATTGATGGAGCCTGTCCCCCACTCAGCATTGTGCCCTCTTTCCCCAGGTTTGCTGGTAATGTGCTGTCAGGATGGTTCAGGAGGGTCCTCCCAGTTGGGCTCTGGAGCCAGGGGAACCAAACCCGACTCATGGTGCATTTGGAACCGAGGAGCTGAGTGTTTGTTTGGAAAAGTATGTTTGTTTCTCCAAAAAGGACAAGGGCATTGACCAGCTTGAGAGGGAAGTGAATGACCAGTTAAGAAACAAGCTTGTGTCTCTCCTTCTCCCAGGAATCAGAGCAGGTGTGCAGGCTTTAGGTGGGAGACGCCTGCTTATCTGCACCTGACAACCCTTCTTCACTCTGGCTCCATGAGACCTGAAGTTTGGAAGTCAGCGTCTGAGTCAGTCATGCAGCTTGTCCCAGGACGTCAGTGTTCAGAGAAAACAGCAGGCCTGTGGGTCACAATGTCACATCCATGCCAGGATGGCAGGTAAAAATTCCCTTTCACCCCAAATTTCCTGGGCTTTTCTCTTGTCTCCAGTGGAGCTCACAAATGGCACACTGAACCAGCTGTAAGCAATCTCGTGCGGGTGCCAGAGCTCCTGAGTTTCTCTGCAGGGAGCACCTGGCAGGGATCTCATTTTCTCTGTTTATTTCTGGCTTACAAAGGTATTTGGAACATCTCTTTCCTAGGAAATCCCTTGGATTCGAAAGGGAATGTGAGATTGACTTGGTGTGCCTTTTGAACATAGAAAGTATTCCTTCACCGAACAGTGTTTACTCCACTGGGCCTAGACTCTGGTGGAACGGCTGGCACCTAGAGTGAGGTGGCTGTTTGTGGTCAGATAGAGACTTGGATGATGGCTTCTTCTTTGTCCAAGGTGATGTATCCTAATGGATTCGTCTTTGAATCCAAAGAGTTCCAATGAGGGCAGAGGGAAAATTCAAAATGATTCCAAGGAGTCTTGGACAATTTAAAAGGGATGCTTGTCTTCCTAGGTTCACTCAAACGGCTATATATGGTTGGACATGCTGTATTTTCTCTGCAGTTTCATGGGTAGTGAAGTCAGAAGGAGAGTCTTTGGGAATTTCCCTGGATAAAGGCACTCTGTTGGCTTCAAGGGACTTGGTGTCAGGAACCCTGGGCTGAATTTCTGTGGCTGCTTTCCTGATGCTCAGTGAGTCAGGTTTTCCCACAGGTTTTATATTTCCTCCTTAGGAAATTGCTGGCAGGGAATGTTCTGTTTAAAGTGGAACCCTCGGGGGCACCTGTGTGGCTCAGTGGGTTAAGCCACTGCCTTCGGCTCAGGTCATGGTCTCAGGGTCCTGAGATTGAGCCCCGCATTGGGCTCTCTGCTCAGCGGGGAGTCTGCTTCGTCCTCTCTCTCTGCCTGCCTCTCTGCCTACTTGTGACCTCTGTCAAATAAATAAATAAAATCTAAAAAAAAAAAAAAAAACCAAAACCGGGACCCTCCTACATTGTTGGTGGGCCTGCGTGTTGTTGCAGCCACTCTTGGAAAGAATACAGTCTGTCCTCCAAAAGCTAAGAACTGAACAACAGTAGGATCCAGCAATTGCCCTCCTAGTTATTTCCCTAAAGGGCACAAAAATGCACATTCAGTGGGGTATAAGCACCGTGATATTTACAGCAGCATTTTCAACCATTGTAAAACAATGGAGGGAGACCAAATGTCCATTCACTGATGAGTGATATATATATATATCACTCGTATATATCATATGTGTGTGTGTGTGTGTGTGTGTGTGTGTGTATGTGTATTCATTCTCCCACATCTTCTTAATGGAATAGGGTCCAGGTTCAAAAAGGATGAAATCTTACCATCTGCAAGGATGTGGATGGATCTACAATGGATTTAGCTAAGTAAAATCAGTAAGAAAAGACCAATAGCCTATATCTTGACCTCTATGGAATTTCAGAAAGAAAACAGATGAACATAGTGAGGGGAGAAAGGCCAATGAGGAAACAGACTCTAACCTAGAGCAAAATCGAGGGTTGCTAGGGGGCAGGGGTGTGGGGCGAAGGGTTAAGTGGGTGACAGCTATTAGGGAGAGTACTTGTTGTGATGAGCTCTGGGTGTTCTATGCAGGTGAGGAATCACAAAATCCTACCCCTGAAGGAGAGGAATGAACATTGCATGGAAACGAATTGGAATTGAAGTCAATGAAGAAAAGAAGACCATGTTCTACTTCATGAAGACTGAGGTAAAACTGGAATGACTTTTGCTCTCCTGTTCTGTAGCTGTTCATTATGAAACACTCTCTGGCAGGATACACTAGTTTCCTATTGCATAAGGAGCCCTCAGAAAGTTGCCATGAAAGATTTAGATCTCAGAGCATGTACATGTTCCATTGATATGTTACTTTCAGTTTGCCCAGGTGCAAAGGTAAGTGGAGAGAAATAGGGCTGAAGAGGAAAGGAGGTATTAAGCATTCAAGAGGTAGCCTTCCCCTTTCTCATGAATGCCTGGGCCAGTGTAAATTGGGACGAAGGAGGGGGGATCCCAGAGCTTTGCCGCAGACAGGGGAGTTCTAGGTCTGCCTAGAGCTGGTGGTGTCCATGAGCAGAGCTGAGCTAGTGGCGTGGCAGGCCCGAACTGCTGGTGTTGAGGTGAGTTCCCCAAGGAGCTGAGTTGAGAATGGGGGTCAGGGGGTGAATCAGGCTCTGGGTTTGTGGCCAGGGGGCTGCAGAATGTGGGGGAGTCCTAATGGGGTCATGCAGGTTTCTCTGGCTCTGAGGGTTCCGCACAGCTCCAAAGGGACAAGTTTCCTGCTGGGTGGCAGGGGGACTCCTACAGTGTGGCTCCAAGTTTACCAATCTAGAGGGCTTGGTGGATAGGCCCCTGGGGAAGGAAGCCTGAAAATGCAACATAGGGTTAAGGGTAATGGGCTGGGCAGGACAGGCCTGATCAGCCGACACAGAGGTGAGATACCCTCAGAACTGAGTTGAGGAAATGCATCCTGCAATGCAGAAGAGTCAGGGTTTCTGGCCAGAGGGACGGCTGATCGTGGGGGTGGCTTTAGAGGGGCATGCTGGTTTCTCCCTCTCTGAGGAAACTTTGGAGCTCCAAATGTCATGGCTTCCCCCTGCATGGCATTCAGGTTTCTGCCTTGTTACAGGGGGGTCCTGAATCTGGGGAGTTTGGGGGCCAGGCCTCTTGGGATGGAAGCCTGAAATCAGAAACTAGAGCTACGGTAAGGGCGTAGGGGCATGGCATGCTCAATCTGCTACTGCTGAGGTGGGCTCCCTGGTGGGCTGACTTCAGGGTGGGTATCAGGTGGCATGTCAGACTCAGAGTTTGTGTCCAGGGATGCCACAGAAGCTTTGCGTGACCTCAGGGTTGCATGCAGGTTTCTCCTACCCTGAGGGTTCTGCAGAGCTCCAAATGGCATGGTTTCCTCCTGTGTGGCAGACGCAGTCCTGGGGTGTCACTGAGGAATCCTTAATCTCTCCTGGCATGAATCTCGGAGGTGCCCAATCTGGCGGGCTTGGGGGACAGGCCTCTGTTCATGAAAGCCTGTACACCCCACCTCGGTTTATGCTTAGGGCCGAAGGGCATGGCAGGTCCGATGTGCCGGTGCTGATGCGGGCTCCCCTAAGGGTCGAGTTGAGGGCATAGATCTGGCATCGCAGGAGAATCTGGTTTTATGGCCATGGGGGTGACTCATGGTGGGGTGGCATTACGGGGGTTTGCATGTTTCTCCCCGTCTGAGTGTTCAGTGCAGCTCTAAACCACAAGTTTTCCTCATGAGTGCCAGGTGGAGTCCCGTGGTGGCGCTCAGTAGACCTTAATCTGGGGGGACATGGGAGGCAGGCCCCCTGGGATGGAAGCCTGAAAACCTAAAGAGGGGTTCTGGTAAGGGCCTAGGGGCATGGTGGCCCGATCTGCTTATGTTGAGGTGGGGCGCCCTAGGGTCTGAATTTATGGCATGCGTCCGGCAGCTCAGCAGAATCTGGTTTATGGGGCCGGGGGGATGGGTGCTGATGATGGGAGTGCCTTTAGAGGGGCAAGTTTCTCCCCCTCTGAGGGTTCAGCACAACTCCAAGGCACAGGTTCCTACTGTGTGGCAAGCGGAGTCCTGAGGTGTATGTCAAGATTCCTTAATCCAGGGGATTTTGTTGCCTGGACCCTCAGCATGGAAGACTAAACACCCAAACTTGTGTTAGGGTCAGGGCCTAGGGGCAATGGCAGGCCCGATCTGCCAGCGCTGAGGCGGGATCCCGTATGGGCTGAGTTGAGGGTATGCATTTGGTGGCGGGATGGAATCCAGCTCTATGGCCAGAGTGGCTGTTGATTATTGGGGTGGCTTTAGGGTGGCATGAAAGTTTCTCCCCATCTGAGGGTTCATTGCAGCTCCAAACCACAAGGTTTCCACTTGTGTGACAGGCTGTGTCCTGTGGTGTTGCTCAGAAGTCCTTAATCTGGGGGGCGTGGGGGCCAGGCCTCTTGGGATGGAAGCCTGAAAATCCAAACTAGGGTTAGGGTTAGGGCTTAGGGACATGGCAGGCCCGATCTGCTGCAATTGAGGTGGTCTCCTGGATAGGCCGAATGGAGGGTGGGAATCAGGCAGGACTTGAGGTCTGTGTTTGTGTTTGTGGGGGCAAAGAAGCTAGTGGTGTTCTTGGGGGCCATGCAGCTTTCTCCTGCTCTGAGGTTCCTGCACAGTTCCAAATGGCACCATTTTGCCGTAGGAGGCTGGAGGAGTGCTGGCGGGAGTCTCAGTCATCCCCAGTCTGATGGGCTTGGGGTACAGACCTCTGGGCACGGAAGGCTGTATACCCCACCTAGGGTTAGGGTTAGGGACTAGGGTCATGGCAGGCCCAATCTGCCGGCGCAGAGATGGGCTCCCCTCAGGGCTGAGTTGAGGGCATGTGTCCGGTAGCTTCATAGAAAACAGCTTTCTGGCCTGGGGTGCCGCAAATTGTGCGGATAGCTTTACGGGGGCTTGAAGGTTTCTCACCCTCTGAGTATTCAGCAGCTCCAAACTGCAAGGTTTCATCCTGCGTGGCTGTTGGAGTGCTGCAATGTCACTCAGGGGTCCTTAATCCAGGGGGCCTGGAGGCTAGGCATCTTGGGATGGAAGCCTGGAAACTCAAACTAAGGGTGAGGTCTTGGGGTGCGACAGGCCCAATCTGCCAGTGCTGAGGCGGACTCCCCGGTGGCCTGAGTTGAGGGTCGGTGATAGGTGGCTCGTGTGAATCTGGGTTTGTGTTCAGGAGGGGCTCAGATGCTGGGGCTTGCCTTGGGGGGCATGAAGTTATCTTTTGCTCTGAGGTCTAAGTAGCTCCAAATGGCACTGTAACAGCATAGGCAGCCTCCAGACTGCCAGAGTGAGTCTCATGCATCCACAATCTGGCGGGTTTGGGGGCTAGGCCTCTGGGTACGGAAGACTGTACACCCAACCTAGGGTTAGGGTTAAGGCCTAGGGGCATGGCAGTTCTGATATGCTGCTGATATGCTGTGTTGAGGTGGGCTCCCTCAGGGCTGAGTGGATGACATGCCTCTGGCGTTGTGGCAGAATCTGGCATTATGTCTGGGGCATTTCCAATGGCGGGTGTGTTTAGGTGCTCATACACCTTTCTTTCTGGAGGGCAGGCAGAGTCCTGTGTTGTGACTTTGGAATCCCCAGTCTGGAGGGTTAGGGTTAGGGATAGAGGTTCGGAGAGTGTTAGGGTTAGTTGTTAGGGTTTAGGGTTAGGGTTAGGAGTTAGGGGATAGGGTTAGAGGTAAGGTTTAGGGTTAGGCTTAGGGTTAGGCGTATGTCTTAGGGACAAGGCATGTCAGATCTGCCAACACAGATATGGACTCACCCAAGGGCTGTGTGGAGGGCGGGACTCAGGAGTCTCCTCAGGCCCTGGATTTTTGGACTGGAGGGGTAAAGAAGGTGGGAATCGCCTCTGGGGAGCATGATGGTTTCTACTGCTCCGAGGTTGTTATGTTAGGTTTAGAGGTTAGGGTTAGGTTTTGTGGTTAGGGTTAGTGTTAAGATTAGTGTTAAGGTGGGGCGCCTGGGTGGCTCAGTTGGTTAAAGCCTCTGCCTTCCGCTCAGGTCATGATCTCAGGGTCCTGGGATGGAGCCCCACATCAGGCTCTCTGCTCAGCGGGGAGCGTGCTTCGTCCTCTCTGTGCCTTCTTCTGATCTGTCTCTGTCAAAGAAATGAATAAAATCTTAAAAAAAAATAAAAAGTTTAGGGTTAGGGTTATGTCTTAGGGACAAGGCATGTTGGATCTGGTAACACTTATATGGGCTCACCCAAGGGCTGAGTTGAAGGCGGGACTCAGGAGGATCCTTAGGCCCTGGGTTTTTTTCCTAGAAGGTAAAGATTGTGGGAATGGGCTCAGGGGAGCATGCTGGTTTCTAGGTCTCTGAGAGTGTTAGATAGCACTAAATGAAATGGTTTATTTCATTTATTCTCCTGGCTGAGAGGCTGAGTCCTGCCATCAGTCTGATGATCCTATCCACTGGGATGGAATTGGGTATCAGGCCTCTGGGGTCCAGAGCCTGACCACCTGAGCTAGGGTATTAGGGTTTGGTCCTGGGAGCATGGCAGGCCTGAGGTGCCAGTGCGGACTCAGGCTCTCCGGAGGGATGAGTTGAGGGTATTGCTCTGGTGGCCCATCAGGCACTGGGCGGTGGTGTGTGGGTCCTCGGAAGGTGTGGGTGTCTTTAGGGGGCATGGAGGTTTCTCCGGCCAGGAGCGTACTGCACAGGGCCATGTGGGCCATTTTCCTTGTGGGTGGCAGCCGGAGTCCAGCATTGCAAATACAGGGTCCCCAGTCTGGACGGCTAGGGAGCCAGGCCTCTGTGGATCGAAGCATAAACACCCATCCTAGCATTATGGTTAAGTCTTTGGGGCATGGTAACCCCGATCTGCCGGTGCTGTGGTGACCCATCCTGATGCCTGATTTGAGGCTATGTCTGCAGGACTTTGAGACTCTGGTTCCCGGTCCTTGGGAGGGTCCAGAAGTGCTTTGGCCTCAGGGAGACTTGCAGGCTTCTCCTGCTCTGTGGCTTCAGCCCATTTCTAAACGGCACGGTTCATGCTGGGATCATGTGCAATTATGGGGTGCAACTCAGGGGTCCCCTATCTGGGGTTTTGAGGACCAGTTGTGGGAGGATGATGCCTGAGCACGAACCTGGGCTAGGGTTAGTATTAGGATTAGGGTTAAGGTTATGTCTTAGGGACAAGGCATGTCGGATATGCAAGCACAGATATCAGCTCACCCAAGGGCTGAGTTGAGGGCGGGACTCAGGAGGCTCCTCGGGCACTGGGGTTTTGGGCTGTACGGGCAAAGATGTTGGAAATCGCCTCAGGGGAGCATGCCAGTTTCTACAATTCTCAGGGCATTAGATAGCACGAAATGAAAGGTCACCTTCTGGCTGAGAGGGTGAGTCCTGCTGTGAGGGTTAGGTTGTAGGGGCACTGCAGCCCCAATCTGCTGGCGCTGTGGTGGCCCATCCCAATGCTTGAGTTCAGAGCGTGTGTCTGCAGGACCATGAGACTCCTGGTTCTTGGTCCTTGGGGGCGCTGGAAGTGGAGTGGCCTCAGGGAGACATTCAAATTTATCCCGCTCTGTGGGTTCAGCACAATTCTAAACAGCATGGTTTCCTCCTGGTATCAGGTTCAATGATGGGGTATCGCTCACGGGTCCCCCATCTGGGGCCTTGGGGACCAGGAGTCAGAGTATGGACGCCTGAACACACAACCTGGGCTAGGTTTAGTATTATGGTTAGTGTTAGGCTTAGGGACAGGGCATGTCGGATCTGCTAGCACAGATACGGGCTCACCCAAGGGCTGAGTTGAGGGCAGGACTCAGGAGGCTCCTCAGGCCCTGGGTTCTTGGCCTGGAGGAGCAAAGCTGGTGGGAATGGCCTCAAGGGAGAATGGCTGGTTGCTACTGCTCTGAGGGTGTGAGAGAACACCAAATGAAAAGGTCTCCTCCTGGCTGAGAACTGAGTCCTGCCGATAGTCTGATGCTCAACCCATGGGAGGAATTGGGTGTCAGGCCTCTGGGTCCAATGCCTGAACACCCAACCTAGTGTTAGGGTTTCGTCCTGGGAGAATGGCAGGCCTGCCAGTGCGGCTCAGGTTCTCCGGAGGGCTGAGTTGAGGGCATTGCTCTGGTGGCCTGTCAGGCTCTGGGTTTGTGGTGTGGCATTTCTTGGAAGGCGTGGCTGGCTTTAGGGGGCATGGAGGATTCTGTGGCCAGGAGCATACTGCACAGGATCATATGGTCCAGTTTCATCGTGGGTGGCAGCCAGAGTCCTGCATTGGGAATACAGGGTCCCCAGTCTGGAGGGCTAGGGGTCCAGTCCTCAGGGGACAGAAGCCTGACACCCAACCTAGGGTTAGGGTAGGGTTGTAAGGGCATGGCAGCCCCGATCTGATGGCGCTGTGGTGATGCTTCCCAATGCCTGAGTTGAGGGTGTGAGTCTGTAGCACTGTGAGAGTCCTGGTTCCTGGTCCTTGGGTGTGCCAGAAGTGGCAGTGGCCTCTGGGATGCATGCAGGTTTCTCCCGCTCTGCGGGTTCAACACATTTCTAAAGGGCAGGGTTTCCTCCTGGGATCAGGCGCAATTATGGGGTGAAGCTCAGGGGTCCCCCTTCTGGCCGTTTGGGGGACCAGGCTATGGAGGAGGGATGCCTGAACACACAACCTGGGCTAGAGTTAGTATTAAGGTTAGGCTTAGCGTTAAGGTTATGTCTTAGGGAGAAGGCATGTGGGATCTGCCAGCACAGATATTGGCTCCCTGAAGGGCTGAGTTGAGGGCAGGGCTCCGGAGGCTTCTCAGGCCCTGGGTTTTTGGCCTGGAGGTGCAAAGATGGCGGGAATGGCCTCAGGGCAGCTTGGCCGGTTCCTAGGGCTCTGAGGGTGTTGGAGAGCACCAAATGGAATCTCCTGCTGGTTGAGAAGCTGAGTCATGCCATCAGTTTGATGCTCCCACCCATGGGTGGAATTGGGTGTCAGGGTTCTAGAACCTGAACACCCAACCTAGGCTTAGGGTTTGGTCCTGGGAGAATGGCAGGCCTGATGTGCCAGCACGGACTCAGGCTCTCTGGAGGGCTGGGCTGAGGGCATTGTTCTGGCGGCCTGTAAGGCTAAGGAATTGTGGTGTGGGGGTGCTCAGAAGATGTGGTTGGCTTTAGGGGTCATGGAGGTTTCTCCGGCAAGGAGCGTTCTGCAAAGGTCCATGTGGTCAAGTTTCATCATGGGTGGCAGCCAGAGTCCTACGTTGGGAATATGGGGTCCCCAGTCTGGAGGGCTAGGGAGCCAGTCCTCTGGGGACTGAAGCCTGAACACCCAACCGCGGGTTAGGTTTAGGTCACAGGGGCATGGCGGCCCGGATCTGCCGGCACAGTGATGACCAATCCCGATGCCTGAGTTGAGGACGTGAGTCTGCAGGACCGTGAGACTCCTCATTCCTGCTCCTCAGGGGCGCCGGTATTGGGGGTAGCGTCAGGGAGGCATTCTGGTTTCTTCTGCTCTGTAGGTTCAGCACATTCCTTTTTTTTTTTTTTCACTTTCAATATCTATCTATCTATATTATTTGTTTTCAGCGTAACAGTATTCCTTATTTTTGCACCACACCCAGTGCTCCATGCAACACGTGCCCTCCCTAATACCCATCACCTTGTTCTCCCAACCTCCCACTCCCCACCCATTCAAGACCCTCAGGTTCTTTTTCAGAGTCCGTAGTCTCTCATGGTTCACCTCCCCTTCCCATTTCCCACAACTTCCTTCTCCTCGCCATCTCCCCATGTCCTCCTTGTTCTTTGTTATGCTCCACAAATAAGTGAAACCATATGATAATTGACTCTCTCTGCTTGACTTATTTCACTCAGCATAATCTCTTCCACTCCCGTCCATATTGCTACAAAAGTTGGTATTCATCCTTTCTGATGGAGGCATAATACTCCATCTTGTATATGGACCACATCTTCCTTATCCATTCGTCCATTGAAGGGCATCTTGGTTCTTTCCACAGTTTGGCGACCGAGGCCTTTGCTGCTATAAACATTGGGGTACAGATGGCCCTTCTTGTCACTACATCTGTATCTTTGGGGTAAATACCCAGCAATGCAATTGCAGGGTCATAGGGAAGCTCTCTTTTTAATTTCTGGAGGAATCTCCACACTGTTCTCCAAAGTGGCTGCACCAACTTGCATTCCCACCAACAGTGTAAGAGGGTTCCCCTTTCTCCACATCCTCTCCAACACACGTTGTTTCCTGTCTTGCTAATTGTGGCCTTTCTAACTGGTGTCAGGTGGTATCTCAATGTCGTTTTCATTTGAATCTCCCTGATGGCTAGTGATGATGAACATTTTGTCATGTGTCTGATAGCCATTTGTATGTCTTCGTTGGAGGAGTGTCTGCTCATATCTTCTGCCCATTTTTGGATATGATTATCTGTTTTGTGTGTGTTGAGTTTGAGAAGTTCTTTCTAGATCCTGGATCTCAACCTTTTGTCTGAACTGTCATTTACAAATATCTTCTCCCATTCCGTGGGTTGCCTTTTGATTGGTGGACTGTTCCCTTTGCTGTGCAGAAGCTTTTGATCTTGATGAAGTGCCAAAAGTTCATTTTCGCTTTTGTTTCCTTGGCCTTTGGAGACATATCTTGAAAGAAGTTGCTGTGGCTGATATCGAAGAGGTTACTGCCTATGTACTCCTCTAGGATTCTGAGAGAATCCTGTCTCACGTTGAGCTCCTTTATCGAGTTCGAGTTTATCATTGTGTATGGTGTAAGAGAATGGTCGAGTTTCATTCTTCTACATATCGCTGTCCAGTTTTCCCAGCACCATTGATTGAGGAGAATGTCTTTTGTTACATTGAATATTTTTTCCTGAATTCTCGATGATTATATCACAATAGAGTTGAGGGTCCATATCTAATCGGGATCGATGTGGGCAGAGCGCTCATGAAAATTGGCTGGCGTTGGATAACCATGGGGACCGCCTTGTTCCGCGTGGCCCAGGACCCTTTCTCGCTCGGGGTGTGTCGCAGCCACCCGAAAACGCGCCGAGACGACGGGGCCCGGCCGGGGGCCTCAGCGCCGGGGAGCTTGCTCCGAGCAGAGTTGATGGAGGGGCTGTGGTCGGGCATTCGTCTCCGCCTTGGAGGGAGGCCGGGCGCCCGGGAAGGGCTTGGCCTCTCTGGGGGAACAAATGGATCTGTCGCTCCACAGCTGTGTCGCAGCCACGAAACGGGCCGATGGCGCCAGGACGGTCGAGGACTCGTGGCGCGGGACTCAGGTTTCCCCATGGGGAGGCCCGCAGGCTCCGGCCCCTGGCAACGGAAGGGTGAGCAAGCAGGCCTGGACCGGGCCCGGCTTTCGGGGCTGGCCCGGCTCCAGCTGCCTGCGCCAAGGAGGGGAACACCAGAGTCTGAGGAGCGGGAGGCGTCGATTTGCCCACGCCAGACTCACGGAGCTCCTCCTGGAGGTGCCGGAACGCGACGAAACGCGATCCCGGACAGGGCCCCGGGGGGGGGTGGCCCTGCGACCCTGTGGTGCCGGAAGCGTGTTCGCCGGGCGTTTTCCGGCCAATTCTCACGAGCGTTCTGCCCAAATCGGGATCGATTTGGGCAGAACGCTCGTGAGAATTGGCCGGCGTTGGGCAGCCCTGGTCAGCGCCCAGGACCGCGTGGAGCAGGGCCCTTTCTCGCTCGGGGCATGGCGCGGCCACCCGGAAAACGGGCCGCGACGATGGGGCGCGGCCGGCGGCCCCGGCGCCGGGGAGTTTTCCCCGAGCAGAGTGGATGGAGGCGCCGTGGCCGGGCGTTGCCTCCGCCGTGGCGGGCGGCCGGGGCGCCCCTGGAGGCGGCTGGCCTCTGTGGGGAAAGGGATTGATCTCTCACTCCGCGGCTAGGACGAAGCCGGGAAAGGTGCCGTTGTCGCCGGGACGGTCAGGGGACTCGTGGCGCGGGACTCATGGTTCCCCATGGGGAAGCCCCCAGGCTCAGGGCCCTGGCAACGGAAGGCTGAGCAAGCAGGCCCGGGCTCGGGCCCGGCTTTCCGGGCTGGCCCGGCCCCAGCTGCCGGCGCCAGGGAGGGGACCCCCGGAGGCTGAGGAGCGGGAGGCGTCGGCCTCCCCGGGACCCGCCTCCCGGAGCTCCTCCTGGCGGTGCCGGAACGCGACGACACGCGATCCCGGACAGGGCCCCGGGGGGGGCGGCCCTGCGGCCCTCTGGTGCCCGAAGTGTGTTCGCCGGGCGTTTTCCGGCCAATTCTCACGAGCGTTCTGCCCAAATCGGGATCGATTTGGGCTGAACGCTCGTGAGAATTGGCCGGCGTTGGGCAGCCCTGGTCAGCGCCCAGGGCCGCGTGGAGCAGGGCCCTTTCTCGCTCGGGGCATGGCGCGGCCACTCGGAAAACGAGCCGCGACGATGGGGCGCGGCCGGCGGCCCCGGCGCCGGGGAGTTTTCCCCGAGCAGAGTGGATGGAGGCGCCGTGGCCGGGCGTCCGCCTCCGCCGTGGCGGGCGGCCGGGGCGCCCGTGGAGGGGGCTGGCCTCTGTGGGGGAACGGTGTGATCTCTCACTCCACGGATGGGACGAAGCCGCGAAAGGTGCCGTCGTCGCCGGGACGGTCGGGGGGACTCGTGGCGCGGGACTCAGGGTTCCCCATGCGGAGGACCCCAGGCTCAGGCCCCTGGCAACGGAAGGCTGAGCAAGCAGGCCCGGGCCCGGGCCCGGCTTTCGGGGCTGGCCCGGCCCCAGCGGCCGGCGCCAGGGAGTGGACCCCCGGAGGCTGAGGAGCGGGAGGCGTCGGCCTCCCCGGGGCCCGCCTCCCGGAGCTCCTCCTGGCGGTGCCGGAACGCGACGACACGCGATCCCGGACAGGGCCCCGGGGGGGCGGCCCTGCGGCCCTCTGGTGCCCGAAGTGTGTTCGCCGGGCGTTTTCCGGCCAATTCTCACGAGCGTTCTGCCCAAATCGGGATCGATTTGGGCAGAACGCTCGTGAGAATTGGCCGGCGTTGGGCAGCCCTGGTCAGCGCCCAGGGCCGCGTGGAGCAGGGCCCTTTCTCGCTCGGGGCATGGCGCGGCCACCCGGAAAACGAGCCGCGACGATGGGGCGCGGCCGGCGGCCCCGGTGACGGGGAGTTTTCCCCGAGCAGAGTGGATGGAGGCGCCGTGGCCGGGCGTCCGCCTCCGCCGTGGCGGGCGGCCGGGGCGCCCGTGGAGGGGGCTGGCCTCTGTGGGGGAACGGAGTGATCTCTCACTCCACCGTTGGGACGATGACGCAAAAGGTGCCGTCGTCACCGGGACTGTCTGGGGGACTCGTGGCGCGGGACTCAGGGTTCCCCATGCGGAGGCCCCCAGGCTCAGGCCCCTGGCAACGGAAGGCTGAGCAAGCAGGCCCGGGCCCGGGCCCGGCTTTCGGGGCTGGCCCGGCCCCAGCGGCCGGCGCCAGGGAGGGGACCCCCGGAGGCTGAGGAGCGGGAGGCGTCGGCCTCCCCGGGGCCCGCCTCCCGGAGCTCCTCCTGGCGGTGCCGGAACGCGCCGACACGCGATCCCGGACAGGGCCCCGGGGGGGCGGCCCTGCGGCACTCTGGTGCCCGAAGTGTGTTCGCCGGGCGTTTTCCGGCCAATTCTCACGAGCGTTCTGCCCAAATCGATCCCGATTTGGGCAGAACGCTCGTGAGAATGGGCCGGCGTTGGGCAGCCCTGGTCAGCGCCCAGGGCCGCGTGGAGCAGGGCCCTTTCTCGCTCGGGGCATGGCGCGGCCACCCGGAAAACGAGCCGCGACGATGGGGCGCGGCCGGCGGCCCCGGCGCCGGGGAGTTTTCCCCGAGCAGAGTGGATGGAGGCGCCGTGACCGGGCGTCCGCCTCCGCCGTGGCGGGCGGCCGGGGCGCCCGTGGAGGGGGCTGGCCTCTGTGGGGGAACGGAGTGATCTCTCATTCCACGGCTGGGACGAAGCCGCGAAAGGTGCCGTCGTCGCCGGGACGGTCGGGGGGACTCGTGGCGCGGGACTCAGGGTTCCCCATGCGGAGGCCCCCAGGCTCAGGCCCCTGGCAACGGAAGGCTGAGCAAGCAGGCCCAGGCCCGGGCCCGGCTTTCGGGGCTGGCCCGGCCCCAGCGGCCGGCGCCAGGGAGGGGACCCCCGGAGGCTGAGGAGCGGGAGGCGTCGGCCTCCCCGGGGCCCGCCTCCCGGAGCTCCTCCTGGCGGTGCTGGAACGCGACGAAACGCGATCCCGGACAGGGCCCCGGGGGGGCGGCCCTGCGGCCCTCTGGTGCCCGAAGTGTGTTCGCCGGGCGTTTTCCGGCCAATTCTCACGAGCGTTCTGCCCAAATCGGGATCGATTTGGGCAGAACGCTCGTGAGAATTGGCCGGCGTTGGGCAGCCCTGGTCAGCGCCCAGGGCCGCGTGGAACAGGGCCCTTTCTCGCTCGGGGCATGGCGCGGCTACCCGGAAAAAGAGCCGCGACGATGGGGCGCGGCCAGCGGCCCCGGCGCCGGGGAGTTTTCCCCGAGCAGAGTGGATGGAGGCGCCGTGACCAGGCGTCTGCCTCCGCCGTGGCGGGCGGCCGGGGCGCCCGTGGAGGGGGCTGGCTTCTGTGGGGGAACGGAGTGATCTCTCACTCCACGGCTGGGACGAAGCCGCGAAAGGTGCCGTCGTCGCCGGGACGGTCGGGGGGACTCGTCGCGCGGGACTCAGGGTTCCCCATGCGGAGGCCCCCAGGCTCAGGACCCTGGCAACGGAAGGCTGAGCAAGCAGGCCCGGGCCGGGCCCGGTTTCGGGGCTGGCCCGGCCCCAGCGGCCGGCGCCAGGGAGTGGACCCCCGGAGGCTGAGGAGCGGGAGGCGTCGGCCTCCCCGGGGCCCGCCTCCCGGAGCTCCTCCTGGCGGTGCCGGAACGCGACGACACGCGATCCCGGACAGGGCCCCGGGGGGACGGCCCTGCGGCCCTCTGGTGCCCGAAGTGTGTTCGCCGGGCGTTTTCCGGCCAATTCTCACGAGCGTTCTGCCCAATTCGGGATCGATTTGGGCAGAACGCTCGTGAGAATTGGCCGGCGTTGGGCAGCCCTGGTCAGCGCCCAGGGCCGCGTGGAGCAGGGCCCTTTCTCGCTCGGGGCATGGCGCGGCCACCCGGAAAACGAGCCGCGAGGATGGGGCGCGGCCGGCGGCCCCGGCGCCGGGGAGTTTTCCCCGAGCAGAGTGGATGGAGGCGCCGTGGCCGGGCGTCCGACTCCGCCGTGGCGGGCGGCCGGGGCGCCCGTGGAGGGGGCTGGCCTCTGTGGGGGAACGGAGTGATCTCTCACTCCACGGCTGGGACGAAGCCGCGAAAGGTGCCGTCGTCGCCGGGACGGTCGGGGGGACTCGTGGCGCGGGACTCAGGGTTCCCCATGAGGAGGCCCCCAGGCTCAGGCCCCTGGCAACGGAAGGCTGAGCAAGCAGGCCCGGGCCCGGGCCCGGCTTTTGGGGCTGGCCCGGCCCCAGCGGCCGGCGCCAGGGAGGGGACCCCCGGAGGCTGAGGAGCGGGAGGCGTCGGCCTCCCCGCGGCACGCCTCCCGGAGCTCCTCCTGGCGGTGCCGGAACGCGACGACACGCGATCCCGGACAGGGCCCCGGGGGGGCGGCCCTGCGGCCCTCTGGTGCCCGAAGTGTGTTCGCCGGGCGTTTTCCGGCCAATTCTCACGAGCGTTCTGCCCAAATCGGGATCGATTTGGGCAGAACGCTCGTGAGAATTGGCCGGCGTTGGGCAGCCCTGGTCAGCGCCCAGGGCCGCGTGGAGCAGGGCCCTTTCTCGCTCGGGGCATGGCGTGGCCACCCGGAAAATGAGCCGCGACGATGGGGCGCGGCCGGCGGCCCCGGCGCCGGGGAGTTTTCCCCGAGCAGAGTGGATGGAGGCGCCGTGGCCGGGCGTCCGCCTCCGCTGTGGCGGGGGGCCGGGGCGCCCGTGGAGGGGGCTGGCCTCTGTGGGGGAACGGAGTGATCTCTCACTCCACGGCTGGGACGAAGCCGCGAAAGGTGCCGTCGTCACCGGGACGGTCGGGGGGACTCGTGGCGCGGGACTCAGGGTTCCCCATGCGGAGGCCCCCAGGCTCAGGCCCCTGGCAACGGAAGGCTGAGCAAGAAGGCCCGGGCCCGGGCCCGGCTTTCGGGGCTGGCACGGCCCCAGCGGCCGGCGCCAGGGAGGGGACCCCCGGAGGCTGAGGAGCGGGAGGCGTCGGCCTCCCCGGGGCCCGCCTCCCGGAGCTCCTCCTGGCGGTGCCGGAACGCGACGACACGCGATCCCGGACAGGGCCCCGGGGGGGGCGGCCCTGCGGCCCTCTGGTGCCCGAAGTGTGTTCGCCGGGCGTTTTCCGGCCAATTCTCACGAGCGTTCTGCCCAAATCGGGATCGATTTGGGCAGAACGCTCGTGAGAATTGGCCGGCGTTCGGCCGCCCTGGTCAGCGCCCAGAGCCGCGTGGAGCAGGGCCCTTTCTCGCTCGGGGCATGGCGCGGCCACCCGGAAAACGAGCCGCGACCATGGGGCGCGGCCGGCGGCCCCGGCGCCGGCGAGTTTTCCCCGAGCAGAGTGGATGGAGGCGCCGTGGCCGGGCGTCCGCCTCCGCCGTGGCGGGCGGCCGGGGCGCCCGTGGAGGGGGCTGGCCTCTGTGGGGGAACGGAGTGATCTCTCACTCCACGGCTGGGACGAAGCCGCGAAAGGTGCCGTCGTCGCCGGGACGGTCGGGGGGACTCGTGGCGCGGGACTCAGTGTTCCCCATGCGGAGGCCCCCAGGCTCAGGCCCCTGGCAACGGAAGGCTGAGCAAGCAGGCCCGGGCCCGGGCCCGGCTTTCGGGGCTGGCCCGGCCCCAGCGGCCGGCGCCAGGGAGGGGACCCCCGGAGGCTGAGGAGCTGGAGGCGTTGGCCTCCCCGGGGCCCGCCTCCCGGAGCTCCTCCCGGCGGTGCCGGAACGCGACGACACGCGATCCCGGACAGGGCCCCGGGGGGGCGGCCCTGCGGCCCTCTGGTGCCCGAAGTGTGTTCGCCGGGCGTTTTCCGGCCAATTCTCACGAGCGTTCTGCCCAAATCGGGATCGATTTGGGCAGAATGCTCGTGAGAATTGGCCGGCGTTGGGCAGCCCTGCTCAGCGCCCAGGGCCGCGTGGAGCAGGGCCCTTTCTCGCTCGGGGCATGGCACGGCCACCCGGAAAACGAGCCGCGACGATGGGGCGCGGCCGGCGGCCCCGGCGCCGGGGAGTTTTCCCCGAGCAGAGTGGATGGAGGCGCCGTGGCCGGGCGTCCGCCTCCGCCGTGGCGGGCGGCCGGGGCGCCCGTGGAGGGGGCTGGCTTCTGTGGGGGAACGGAGTGATCTCTCACTCCACGGCTGGGACGAAGCCGCGAAAGGTGCCGTCGTCGCCGGGACGGTCGGGGGGACTCGTCGCGCGGGACTCAGGGTTCCCCATGCGGAGGCCCCCAGGCTCAGGCCCCTGGCAACGGAAGGCTGAGCAAGCAGGCCCGGGCCCGGGCCCGGCTATCGGGGCTGGCCCGGCCCCAGCGGCCGGCGCCAGGGAGTGGAACCCCGGAGGCTGAGGAGCGGGAGGCGTCGGCCTCCCCGGGGACCGCCTCCCGGAGCTCCTCCTGGCGGTGCCGGAACGCGACGACACGCGATCCCGGACAGGGCCCCGGGGGGGCGGCCCTGCGGCCCTCTGGTGCCCGAAGTGTGTTCGCCGGGCGTTTTCCGGCCAATTCTCACGAGCGTTCTGCCCAAATCGGGATCGATTTTGGCAGAACGCTCGTGAGAATTGGCCGGCGTTGGGCAGCCCTGGTCAGCGCCCAGGGCCGCGTGGTGCAGGGCCCTTTCTCGCTCGGGGCATGGCGCGGCCACCCGGAAAACGAGCCGCGACGATGGGGCGCGGCCGGCGGCCCCGGCGCCGGGGAGTTTTCCCCGAGCAGAGTGGATGGAGCGCCGTGGCCGGGCGTCCGCCTCCGCCGTGGCGGGCGGCCGGGGCGCCCGTGGAGGGGGCTGGCCTCTGTGGGGGAACGGAGTGATCTCTCACTCCACGGCTGGGACGAAGCCGCGAAAGGTGCCGTTGTCGCCGGGACGGTTGGGGGGACTCGTGGCGCGGGACTCAGGGTTCCCCATGCGGAGGCCCCCAGGCTCAGGCCCCTGGCAACGGAAGGCTGAGCAAGCAGGCCCGGGCCCGGGCCCGGCTTTCGGGGCTGGCCCGGCCCCAGCGGCCGGCGCCAGGGTGGGAACCCCCGGAGGCTGAGGAGCGGGAGGCGTCGGCCTCCCCGCGGCACGCCTCCCGGAGCTCCTCCTGGCGGTGCCGGAACGCGACGACACGCGATCCGGACAGGGCCCCGGGGGGCGGCCCTGCGGCCCTCTGGTGCCCGAAGTGTGTTCGCCGGGTGTTTTCCGGCCAATTCTCACGAGCGTTCTGCCCAAATCGGGATCGATTTGGGCAGAACGCTCGTGAGAATTGGCGGCGTTGGGCAGCCCTGGTCAGCGCCCAGTTCCGCGTGGAGCAGTGCCCTTTCTCGCTCGGGGCATGTCGCGGCCGCCCGGAAAACGAGCCGCGACGATGGGGCGCGGCCGGCAGCCGCGGCGCCGGGGAGTTTTCCCCGAGCAGAGTGCATGGAGGCGCCGTAGCCGGGCGTCCGCCTCCGCCGTGGCGGGCGGCCGGGGCGCCCCTGGAGGGGGTGGCCTCTGTGGGGAAACGGACTGGTCTCTGACTCCGCGGCTAGGACGAAGCCGCGAAAGGTGCCGTTGTCGCCGGGACGGTCGGGGGACTCGTGGCGCGGGACTCAGGGTTCCCCATGGGGAGGCCCCCAGGCTCAGGCCCCTGGCAACGGAAGGCTGAGCAAGCAGGCCCGGGCTGGGCCCTGCTTTCGGGGCTGGCCCGGCCCCGGCTGCCGACGCCAAGGTGGGAACCCCCTGAGGCTGAGGAGCGGGAGGCGTCGGCCTCCCCGGGGCCCGCCTCCCGGAGCTCCTCCTGGCGGTGCCGGAACGCGATGACACGCGATCCCGGACAGGGCCCCGGGGCTGCCGCCTTGCGGCCCTGTCGTACCCGAAGTGTGTTCGCCGGGCTTTTTCCGGCCAATTCTCATGAGCGTTCTGCCCAAATCGGGATCGATTTGGGCAGAACGCTCGTGAGAATTGGCGGCGTTGGGCAGCCCTGGTCAGCGCCCAGTTCCGCGTGGATCAGGGCCCATTCTCGCTCGGGGCATGTTGCGGCCACCCGGAAAACGAGCCGCGACGATGGGACGCGGCCTGCAGCCGCGGCGCCGGGGAGTTTTCCCCGAGCAGAGTGCATGGAGGCGCCGTGGCCGGGCGTCCGCCTCCGCCGTGGCGGGCGGCCGGGGCGCCCCTGGAGGGGGCTGGCCTCTGTGGGGATACGGACTGGTCTCTCACTCCGCGGCTAGGACGAAGCCGCGAAAGGTGCCGTTGTCGCCGGGACGGTCGGGGGACTCGTGGCGTGGGACACAGGGTTCCCCATGGGGAGGCCCCCAGGCTCAGTTCCCTGGCAACGGAAGGCTGAGCAAGCAGGCCCGGGCCCGGGCCCGGCTTTCGAGGCTGGCCCGGCCCCAGCTGCCGGCGCCAGGGAGGGGACCCCCGGAGGCTGAGGAGCGGGAGGCGTCGGCCTCCCCGGGCCCGCCTCCCGGAGCTCCTCCCGGCGGTGCCGAAACGCGACGACACGCGATCCCGGACAGGGCCTCGGGGGGGCCGCCCTGCGTCCCTCTGGTGCCCGAAGTGTATTCGCCGGGCGTTTTCCGGCCAATTCTCAAGAGCGTTCTGCCCAAATCGGGATCGATTTGGGCAGAACGCTCCTGAGAATTGGCCGGCGTTGGGCAGCCCTGGTCAGCGCGCAGTTCCGCGTGGAGCAGGGCCCTTTCTCGCACGGGGCATGTCGCGGCCACCCGGAAAACGTGCCGCGACGATGGGGCGCGGCCGGCAGCCGCGGCGCCGGGGAGTTTTCCCCGAGCAGAGTGCATGGAGGCGCGTGGCCAGGCGTACGCCTCCGCCGTGGCGGGCGGCCGGGGCGCCCCTGGAGGGGGCTGGCCTCTGTGGGGAAACGGACTGGTCTCTCACTCCGCGGCTAGGACGAAGCCGCGAAAGGTGCCGTTGTCGCCGTGACGGTCGGGGGACTCGTGGCGTGGGACACAGTGTTCCCCATGGGGAGGCCCCCAGGCTCAGGCCCCTGGCAACGGAAGGCTGAGCAAGCAGGCCCGGGCCCGGGCCCGGCTTTCGGGGCTGGCCCGGCCCCGGCTGCCGGCGCCAGGGTGGGGACCCCCGGAGGCTGAGGAGCGGGAGGCGTCGGCCTCCCCGGGGCCCGCCTCCCAGAGCTCCTCCCGGCGGTGCCGGAACGCGATGACCCGCGATCCCGGACAGGGCCCCGGGGGGGCCGCCCTGCGGCCCTGTGGTTCCCGAAGTGTGTTCGCCGGGCGTTTTCCGGCCAATTCTCACGAGCGTTCTGCCCAAATCGGGATCGATTTGGGCAGAACGCTCGTGAGAATTGGCCGGCGTTGGGTAGCCCTGGTCAGCGCCCAGTTCCGCGTGGAGCAGGGCCCTTTCTCGCTCGGGGCATGTCGCGGCCGCCCGGAAAACGAGCCGCGACGATGGGGCGCGGCCGGCAGCCGCGGCGCCGGGGAGTTTTCCCCGAGCAGAGTGCATGGAGGCGCCGTAGCCGGGCGTCCGCCTCCGCCGTGGCGGGCGGACGGGGCGCCCCTGGAGGGGGTGGCCTCTGTTGGGAAACGGACTGGTCTCTGACTCCGCGGCTAGGACGAAGCCGCGAAAGGTGCCGTTGTCGCCGGGACGGTCGGGGGACTCGTGGCGCGGGACTCAGGGTTCCCCATGGGGAGGCCCCCAGGCTCAGGCCCCTGGCAACGGAAGGCTGAGCAAGCAGGCCCGGGCTGGGCCCTGCTTTCGGGGCTGGCCCGGCCCCGGCTGCCGACGCCAGGGTGGGAACCCCCTGAGGCTGAGGAGCGGGAGGCGTCGGCCTCCCCGGGGCCCGCCTCCCGGAGCTCCTCCTGGCGGTGCCGGAACGCGATGACACGCGATCCCGGACAGGGCCCCGGGGCTGCCGCCTTGCGGCCCTGTCGTACCCGAAGTGTGTTCGCCGGGCTTTTTCCGGCCAATTCTCATGAGCGTTCTGCCCAAATCGGGATCGATTTGGGCAGAACGCTCGTGAGAATTGGCGGCGTTGGGCAGCCCTGGTCAGCGCCCAGTTCCGCGTGGATCAGGGCCCATTCTCGCTCGGGGCATGTTGCGGCCACCCGGAAAACGAGCCGCGACGATGGGACGCGGCCTGCAGCCGCGGCGCCGGGGAGTTTTCCCCGAGCAGAGTGCATGGAGGCGCCGTGGCCGGGCGTCCGCCTCCGCCGTGGCGGGCGGCCGGGGCGCCCCTGGAGGGGGCTGGCCTCTGTGGGGATACGGACTGGTCTCTCACTCCGCGGCTAGGACGAAGCCGCGAAAGGTGCCGTTGTCGCCGGGACGGTCGGGGGACTCGTGGCGTGGGACACAGGGTTCCCCATGGGGAGGCCCCCAGGCTCAGTTCCCTGGCAACGGAAGGCTGAGCAAGCAGGCCCGGGCCCGGGCCGGCTTTCGAGGCTGGCCCGGCCCCAGCTGCCGGCGCCAGGGAGGGGACCCCCGGAGGCTGAGGAGCGGGAGGCGTCGGCCTCCCCGGGCCCGCCTCCCGGAGCTCCTCCCGGCGGTGCCGAAACGCGACGACACGCGATCCCGGACAGGGCCTCGGGGGGGCCGCCCTGCGTCCCTCTGGTGCCCGAAGTGTGTTCGCCGGGCGTTTTCCGGCCAATTCTCAAGAGCGTTCTGCCCAAATCGGGAGCGATTTGGGCAGAACGCTCCTGAGAATTGGCCGGCGTTGGGCAGCCCTGGTCAGCGCGCAGTTCCGCGTGGAGCAGGGCCCTTTCTCGCACGGGGCATGTCGCGGCCACCCGGAAAACGTGCCGCGACGATGGGGCGCGGCCGGCAGCCGCGGCGCCGGGGAGTTTTCCCCGAGCAGAGTGCATGGAGGCGCGTGGCCAGGCGTACGCCTCCGCCGTGGCGGGCGGCCGGGGCGCCCCTGGAGGGGGCTGGCCTCTGTGGGGAAACGGACTGGTCTCTCACTCCGCGGCTAGGACGAAGCCGCGAAAGGTGCCGTTGTCGCCGTGACGGTCGGGGGACTCGTGGCGTGGGACACAGTGTTCCCCATGGGGAGGCCCCCAGGCTCAGGCCCCTGGCAACGGAAGGCTGAGCAAGCAGGCCCGGGCCCGGGCCCGGCTTTCGGGGCTGGCCCGGCCCCGGCTGCCGGCGCCAGGGTGGGGACCCCCGGAGGCTGAGGAGCGGGAGGCGTCGGCCTCCCCGGGGCCCGCCTCCCGGAGCTCCTCCCGGCGGTGCCGGAACGCGATGACCCGCGATCCCGGACAGGGCCCCGGGGGGGCCGCCCTGCGGCCCTGTGGTTCCCGAAGTGTGTTCGCCGGGCGTTTTCCGGCCAATTCTCACGAGCGTTCTGCCCAAATCGGGATCGATTTGGGCAGAACGCTCGTGAGAATTGGCCGGCGTTGGGTAGCCCTGGTCAGCGCCCAGTTCCGCGTGGAGCAGGGCCCTTTCTCGCTCGGGGCATGTCGCGGCCACCCGGATAACGAGCCGCGACGATGGGGCGCGGTCGTCAGCCGCGGCGCCGGGGAGTTTTCCCCGAGCAGAGTGGATGGAGGCGCCGTACCGGGCGTCCGCCTCCGACGTGGCGGGCGGCCGGGTCGCCCCTGGAGGGGGCTGGCCTCTGTGGGGAAACGGACTGATCTCTCACTCCGCGGCTAGGACGAAGCCGCGAAAGGTGCCGATGTCGCCGGGACGGTCGCGGGACTCGTCGCGCCGGACTCAGGGTTCCCCATGGGGAGGCCCCCAGGCTCAGGCCCCTGGCAACGGAAGGCTGTGCAGGCAGGCCCGGGCCCGGCCCGGCTATCGGGGCTGGCCCCGCCCCAGCTGCCGGCGCCAGGGAAGGGACCCCCGAAGGCTGAGGAGCAGGACGCGACGGCCTCCCCGGGGCACGCCTCCCGGAGCTCCTCCCCGTGGTGCCGGAACGCGACGACACGCGATCCCGGACAGGGCCCCGGGGGGGCCGCCCTGCGGCCCTGTGGTGCCCGAAGTGTGTTCACCGGGCGTTTTCCGGCCAATTCTCACGAGCGTTCTTCCCAAATTGGGATCGATTTGGGAGAACGCTCGTGAGAATTGGCCGGCGTTGGGCAGCCCTGGTCAGCGCCCAGTTCCGCGTGGAGCAGGGCCCTTTCTCGCTCGGGGCATGTTGCGGCCACCTGGAAAACGAGCCGCGACGATGGGGCGCGGCCGGCAGCCGCGGCGCCGGGGAGTTTTCCCCGAGCAGAGTGCATGGAGGCGCCATGGCCGGGCGTCCGCCTCCGCCGTGGCGGGCGGCCGGGGCGCCCCTGGAGGGGGCTGGCCTCTGTGTGGAAACGGACTGGTCTCTCACTCCGCGGCTAGGACGAAGCCGCGAAAGGTGCCGTTGTCGCCGGGACGGTCGGGGGACTCGTGGTGGGGGACTCAGGGTTCCGCATGGGGAGGCCCCCAGGCTCAGGCCCCTGGCAACGGAAGCCTGAGCAAGCAGGCCCGGCCCGGGCCCGGCTTTCGGGGCTGGCCCGGCCCCAGCTGCCGGCGCCATGGAGGGGACCCCCGGAGGCTGAGGAGCGGGAGGCGTCGGCCTCCCCGGGGCCCGCCTCCCGGAGCTTCTCCTGGCGGTGCCGGAAAGCGACGACACGCGATCCCGGACACGGCCCCGGGGGGGGCGGCCCTGCGGCCCCGTGGTGCCGGCCCTGCAGCCCCGTGGTGCCCGAAGTGTGTTCGCCAGGCCTTGTCCGGCCAATTCTCACGAGCGTTCTGCCCAAATCGGGATCGATTTGGGCAGAACGCTCGTGAGAATGGGCCGGCGTTGGGCCACCCTGGGGACCGCCTTGTTCTGCGTGGCCCAGGGCCCTTCTTGCTCGGGGTATGTTGCGGCCACCCGGAAAATGAGCCGTGACGATGGGGCGCGGTCGGCAGCCACGGCGCCATGGCGTTTTCCCCAAGCAGAGTTGATGGAGGGGCTGTGGCCGGGCGTCCGCCTTCGCCGTGGCGGGTCGCCAGGGCGCCCGTTGTGGGGTCTTGCCTCTGTGGGGATCGCTTTGATCTCTCATTCCTCGGCTGGGACGCAGCCGAGAAAGGCACCGTTGGCGCTGGGACGGTGGTGGACTTGTGGCACGGGACTCAGGATCCCGGGTGATGCCCCGAGGTACAGGCCCCTGGCAGTGGAAGTCTGAACAAGCAGGCCTGGGTCCGGGCCCGGATTTCGTGGCAGGCCCGGCCCCAGCTGCCACCGCCAAGGAGGGACCCCCAGAATCTGTGCAGAGGGAGGCGTCTGCCTTGCCATCAGGGAGATTCTAATTTAAACTACATTGAGATACCACGTGACACCAGATAGAATGTCCAAAATTAGGAAGACAGGAAATAACATGTGTTGGATGGATGTTGAAAAGGGGAACCCTGTTACACTGTTGGTCAGACTCCAATTTAGTGCAGCCACTTTGGAGAACAGTGTGCAGATGACTCAAGAAATTAAAAATAGAGCTTCCCTATGACCCTGCAATTACACTGATGGGTATTTACCCCAAAGATACAGATGGAGTGAAAAGAAGAGCCATCTGTACCCCAATGTTTTTTGCAGCAATGGCCATGGTCGCCAAACTGTGGAAAGAACCAACATGCCCTTCAACGGATGAATGGATAAGGAAGATGTGGTTCATATACACAATGGAGTATTATGCCTCCACCAGAAAGGATGAATACCCAACTTTTGTAGCAACATGGACGGGACTCGAAGAGATTATGCTGAGTGAAATAAGTCAAGCAGAGAGAGTCAAATATCATATGGTCTCCCTTATTTGTGGAGCATAACAAAGAACACGGAGGACATGGGGAGATGGAGAGGAGAGGGAGTTGAGGGAAACTCGAAGGGGAGATGAACCATGAGAGACTATGGACTCTGAAAAACAACCTGAGTGTTTTGGAAGGCAGGGGGTTGGGAGGTTGAGGAACCAGGTGGTGGGTAATAGGGAGGGCATGTACTGCATGGAGCACTGGGTGTGGTGCAAAAACAGTGAACACTGTTATGCTGAAAATAAACAAATAAAAAAAAAAAGAAAATTGTACTCTTAGACCCCGTCATCTATATCACTCATCCCTCCATCCACTTCCACTCTGGTAACCACTGAGTCGGTTTTTGTTTTGTATCTTCTTTCTCCTTTATTTATGTATGTTTGTTTCCTAAATTCCATGGAAGAGTGACATCCAAAGGCCTTTGTCTTTCTCTGACTGACTGATTTCACTTAGGATAGTATTCTCTAGCTCCATCCATGTGTCTGCAAATGGCAAGATTTCATTTTTTATGGCTGAGTAATTTCCCACTGTGTGTGTATGTGTGTGTGTGTGTGTGTGTACATTTATTATCTCATTTATCAAGTTTTCAAGAAATACTTGGATTGTTTCCATATTGTAATATTGTAATTAATGTTGCAAGAAACATAGGGGCACATGTATCCTTTTGAGTTACTGTTCTCATATTCGTCGGGTAATCACCCGGTAGTGTGATTGCTGGATTATAAGGTAGTTCTAATATTTAACGTTTTGAGGAACAGTGATACTGTTTTCCACAGGGACTGCAGCAGCTAGCATTCCCACCACAGTGCAAGAGGGTTCCCTTTTACCCACATCCTCCCAACATTTGTTTTCTTGTGCTGGTGCTGTTAGCCATTCTGATAGTATGAGGTAATATCTCATGGACCTTTTCATTTGGATTTTCCTGTTGATGGCTGATGTGAACATCTTCTTACGTGACTGTTGTCCATCTGTATGTCTTCTTTGGAGCAATGTCTGTTCATGTCTTCTGTCTATTTTTTAATTGGATTTTTTGTTTTTTGGTTGTTGCGTTGTATCAGTTCTACATATTTTGGACACTACCCCTTTATTGCACATGATATTTGCAAACATCTTCTCCTATTAAGTACGTTGTATTCTATTTATTACATTTTCATTGTTGTTCTGCTGTGCGGTAAGTTTTTATATTGATGGAACTCTAGTAGTTTATTTTTGCTTTTGTTTCCTTTGCCTTAGGAGGCGTGTCTATTAAATGTATGGTTCATGTCAGAGAAGTTACTGTCTGTGCCCTCTTGTAGGATTTTTATGATTTAAGGTCTCACATTGAGGTCTTGAAACTGTTTTGAGTTTATTTGTCCATATGGTGTAAGAAAGCAGTCTAATTTCATTGTTTTGTGCATAGCTGTTCAGTTTTCCCAACACCATTTGTTGTAGAGACTGTCCTCTTCCCTTTTAATAGTTTTGCCTGTTTTGCAGAAGATTAATTGGGCACGTGATTGTGGGTTGATGTCTGAGCTTCTATTCCATTTCCTTGGTCACTGTGTGTATTTTTTTTTTTTTTTTTTGCCAGTCCCATACTGTGAGGATGAATGCAGCTTTGTAGTATAATATGAAATATGGAATTGTGATGCCTCCAGCTTTCTTTTTCTTCATAACATTGTGCTGGTTGTTCAGTATCTTTTGTGATTCCATACAAATTGTTAGGGTAGTTTATTTGAGTTCTCTCATTTTTTATTTGAATTCAATGAGCCAACTTATCATACATCATTATTTTCAGATGTAGTGTTAAATAATATATCAGATGTGTATTGCATCACGTGCCCTCCTTAATGCCCATCACCCCAGTTACCCCCCCCACCCCCCATCCAGCAACCCTCAGTTGGTTGCTATAGTTAAGAGTCTATCATGGTTTTTTCCCCATCTCTGATGACTTCCCATTCTGTTTCCCCTTCCTTTGCCTATGGTTCTCTGCCCTGTTTCTGATATTTCACATATGAGTGAAACCCTATCATAATTGTGTTTCTTTCATTGACATATTTTACTCAGCATAATATCTTCCAGACCCATCCAGGTTGATGTGATGGTAAGTATTCATCCTTTCTGATGGCTGAGGAATATTCCATTGAATATATGAACCACATCTTCTTTATCCATTCCTCTGTCCATAGATATCTGGGTTCTTTCCATAGTTTATCTAGAGTGGATATTGTTGCAATGAACACTGGGGTGCAGGTGCCAGTTCTTTCCCCTACATCTCTATTTTTGTGGTAAAAGCCCTGTAGTGCAAGTGCTGTGTTTTAGGGTAACTTTATTTTAACTTCTTGAGGAAACCCCATACTATTTTCCAGAGTGGATATAACAGTCTGCATTCCAACCAGGAGTGTAGGAGGGTTCTCCATTCTCTGCATCCTCACCAATATTTGTGGTTTCATGTCCTGTTAACTTTAGACATTCTGCCTGGTGTGATAGGACACCTCAATGTGGTTTAGATTTGCATTTCCCAGAAGCCATGTGATATAGAACATTTATGTATATATCTGTTGGTCACATGCGTGTCATCATTGGAGAAATATCTGTTCATGTTTTCGCCCATGTCTAGACCTTCTGTTGGATTAAGGCCCAGAAGCCTAGAAGATACAATCAGCCAGAACTGTGGAGATTTTCACAAGGTCTGAGATACAATGGAGATTTAGGGTGTGTATCAAGCTCAGGGATTGTCTTCAGAGGGTGGATGGAAGTGTAGGTTCATTGACATTGTCTCAGGTTTGCATTCAGATGTCTCATGCTCTGAATCCAGTCTGGAGTAAAAAAAGGAGTTTCCTTTTGTGTGGCGGGCTGATCCTCTGGTTTTGCTAAAGTGTTCCCAATACCCGGGGCTTGGGATCCAGGCCTCTACAGATGGACCTCTCAGAACTCCAAATAGGGTTAGGGTTAGGACCTAGGAAAATGGAAGGTCTGAATTGCCAACCGTGTGGTGAGCATCCTGGAGGGCTGAGTTGAGGACATGGGTCAGGGTGAGTGTCCGGCTCAGGGTTTCAATCCATGAGCCCTTGAATGTGGGAATTCACTGGGATGGACACAGATGGGCCTTCATATCTATACTGACCTATATACTTACTGGAGTCCATTATGGAAACATTTCCATCTGGGTGTGAGGCTGAGTCCTGTGGTATTGCTCAGGCATCCCCAAATCCTAGGGCTTTGGAGCCCACCCTTAAGGGACAGAGACATGAGAACCCAAGCTAGGGATAGAGTTAGGGCCAAAGGACATTGCAGGCCCAAACAGCTGACAGTGTGTGTGGTTCCTAGAGGCTGGAATTAAGGATGAGTGTTCTGGTTCTGGTCAGGCACAGGGTTTGTGACCTCGAGGCCACTGAAATTGGGGGTTTGCTGGTATAGGCTCAGATGGGCAGGCATTTTATCCTGCTTTGAATACTTTCTAGAGGTCTACATGGCACGCTTTCCTCCTGTGTGTTAGGATGAGTCCTGTGGTATGGCTAAGGTGACCCCAGTCCATGGGGTAGGGAGCCAGGCCCCTAGGAATTGAATGCTCAGAACACAAACTAAGCTTCAGTTAGGGGTTAGGAGCACGGCAGGCCCAATCTGATGGTGGTGTGGCAAGCTATCCAGAGGTCTGAGTACAGAGGGATGGATAGAGTAAGTGTCAGGTTCAGGTTTGTGTCCAGCTGCTGACTCTGGGTGAACTCAGTGGTGCATGGCAGATTTCTCCTGCTCAGAATCCTTTGCAGAGTTCCAAATGGTATGGTTTCCTTCTGGGTGGCAGGCAGAGATCTCAAATATTGCTCAGGGGTCCCCATCCGTGGGTCTTGGGCACCAGTCCTCTGGGGTCAGAGCATGAAACCCCAACCTGGGGTTAGGGCTAGGTCCCAGCAACATAACAGGCCTGATTTGCTGGTGCTGTGCAGAGCTCTCACGGGGACTGAGTAGAGAACATGGGTCAGTCTGAGTCAGGCTCCGGGTTGGTGGCCATGGGGGGAAAGGCAGATTTCTCCTGCTCTCAGTCCTTGGCAGAGTTCCAATTCTACTGTTTCCTGCTGGGTTGAAGACAGAGTCCTCTGGCATTTCTCAGGGGCCCCACATATGTGGGGCTTTGGTACCTGTATTCTTGGGACACAAGACAGAAAATGTACTAAGTTTTGGTTAGGGCTGAGGGTCATGTCAGTCTCAATATGCCACCCTGAGAGGAGTGACCTGGGGAGCAGAGTTGAGGACGTGGGTCAGTGTGAGTGTTAAGATCCAAGTGTGAACGGGGGGTGCTGAAAGTGGGATAGCCTCAGGGGGCCAAGAAATATTCTGGTATAGTTCAGGTGTAACCCATCAGCGGAGCTTTGGTGTCAATCATCAGAGGACAGAAGACTGAAAACACAACCTAGGGCTTGGAAAAGAGCACAGGGGCATGGCTGGCCTGATCTGCTGGTGCTGAGGCTAGATGTCTGGGGTACTGAGTTGGGGGCCATGGTCAGGTGGTGCATTACGACCTGGGTTTGTGCCTGGGGGTGTGGCCGAAGGTGGACATGGCTTCAGGGAGCATGAAGATTTCTCCCGTTCCGATGGTTCTGTGCAGCTCCAAACAAAACGGTTTCCTCCTGGGTGGCAGACAGAGTACTGTGTTGTGGCTCAGGGGTCCAAATATGGAGGAATTGGGGGACCAGCCTCTGGGGATGAAGACTGAAAATGCAACCTAGGGTTAAAGTTAGGGTCAGGGGCATGGCAGGCCCAATTTGCTGGCACTGAGAAGGGATCCCAGGGGGATGAATTGAGGGCAGAGGTCCGGTGGCATGAGAGGGTCCAGGTTTGTGGCCAGGGGACCGCTGAAGGAGGGGGTTGTGCTCAGGGAGGCATGCAGTTTCTCCCACTCTGAGTGTTCTACTCAGTTTCAAATGGCACGGTTTCCTCCTGGGTGGTAGGCAGGCTGAGTGCCAGCCTCCGCATTTGTGGCCCAATAGTGCGCAGAGGGTGGGGGATAGCCTCAGGTGAACCATGCAGGTTTCTCCCGCTCTGAGGATTTGACACAGCTCCAAACAGCATGGTTTCCTCCTGCATGGTGGACAGAGTCCTGGGGTGTCACTCAGGATTCTTTAATCTTGGGGTCTTGGGATCAGGACTCTTGGGGATGATACCTGAAAACCGAAATTAGGGATAGGGTTAAGGCCTAGGGCCATGGTAGACCTGATATGCCAGTGCTGAGGCAGGTGCCCTGGTGCGCTGAGTTGAGGTCAGGTGTCAGACGGGGCCTTAGCCTCTAGGTGTGTGTCCAGACGTTCGCATAACCTGGGGGTGACTTCAGGGGTGCATGGAAGTTTCTCCAGCTCTGAGGGTTCAGCGCAGCTCCAAACAGCACAGCGGTGCCCTGCGTGGCAGGCAGATTCCCAGCATGAGTATCAGGCATCCTCAATCCTTGTGACGCAGTATGTGGTCTATTCTGGAGAAGGTTCCATGTGCACTTGAGAAGAACGAGTATTCTGTTGTTTTAGGGTGGAATGTTCTGTATATGTCTATGAGGTCCATCTGGTCCAATGTTTCATTCAATGCTCTTATTTCTTTTTTAATTTTCTGCTTCGATGATCTGTCTATTTCTGAGAGAGGCGTATGAAGATCTCCTACTATTATTGTATTCATATCAATATGACTTTTTATCTTGATTAATAGTTTTGTTATGGAATTGGGTTCTCCCATATTGGGGGCATAGATATTCACAATGGTTAGATCATCTTGGCGGATAGTCCCTTTAAGAATTTTGGAGTGTCCTTCTGTATCTCTGACTACAGTCTTTAGTTTAAAATCTAATTTATCTGATATGAGAATCGCTACCCCGGCCTTCTTTTGAGGCCCATTGGCATGAAAGATGCTTCTCCATCCGTTCACTTTCAGTCTGGGTGTATCCTTAGGTTCAAAATGGGTCTCTTGTAGACAACATATGGATGGGTCCTGTCGTTTTATCCAATCTGCAACCCTGTGTCGTTTTATGGGCGCATTTAGGCCATTCACATTGAGAGTGATTATTGAGAGATAGGTTTTGATTCATGTCATGTTGCCTTTGAAGTCTTTCTGTCTGTAGATTGTTTCTATATTTCTGTTCAATGATATCCTTGGGATTTTTTCTCTTTTATAGGACCCCCCTTAATATTTCCTGCAGTGTGGGCTTGGTGGTTGCATAGTCTTTTAAGCCTTGCCGGTCTTGGAAACTCTTTATCTCTCCATCCATTTTAAATGTCAGTCTTGCCGGATAGAGTATTCTTGGTTGCATGTTCTTCTCATTTAGTACTCTGAATATATTTTGCCAGCCCTTCCTGGCTTGCCAGGTCTCTGTGAAAAGGTCTGACGTTATTCTAATGGGCTTGGATGCCCACTCTCACCACTCTTGTTCAACATAGTATTAGAAGTCCTAGCAACGGCAATCAGACAACAAAGAGAAATAAAAGGTATCCAAATTGGCAAGGAAGAAGTCAAACTCTCTCTCTTCGCAGATGACATGATTTTTTATATGGAAAACCCCAAAGACTCCACCCCCAAACTACTAGACTCATACAGCAATTCAGTAACGTGGCAGGATACAAAGTCAATGTACAGAAATCAGTGGCTTTCTTATACACTAACAATGAAAATACAGAAAGGGAATTTAGAGAATCTATTCCATTTACTAGAGCACCAAGAACCATAAGATACCTGGGAATAAACCTAACCAAAGAGGTAAAGGACCTGTACTCGAGGAACTACAGAACACTCATGAAAGAAACTGAAGAAGACCCAAAAAGATGGAAGACAATTCCATGCTCTTAGATTGGAAGAATAAACATTGTTAAAATGTTTATACTGCCTAGAGCAATCTATGCTTTTAATGCCATTCCGATCAAAATTCCACAGGTATTTTTCAAAGAGCTGGAGCCAATAATCCTAAAATTTGTATGGAATCAGAAGAGACCCCGAATTGCTAAGGCAATGTTGAAAAACAAAAACAAAACTGGCGGCATCACGTTACCCGATTTCAAGCTTTACTACAAAGCTGTGATCACCAAGACAGCGTGGTCCTGGCATAAAAACAGACACATAGACCAGTGGAACAGAGTGGAGAGCCCAGATATGGACCCTCAACTCCACGGTGAAATAATCTTCGACAAAACAGGAAAAAATATTCAATGGAAAAAAAGACAGTCTCTTCAATCAATGGTGCTGGGAAACCTGGACAGCTATATGTAGAATAATGAAACTCAACCATTCTCTTACACTCGAAATGGATAAAAGACCTCATCATGAGACAGGAATCCATCAGAATCCTAGAGGAGAACATAGGCAGTAACCTCTTCGATAGCAGCCACAGCAACTTCTTTCAAGATATGTCTCCAAAGGCCAAGGAAACAAAAGCGAAAATAAACTTTTGGCACTTCATCAAGATCAAAAGCTTCTGCACAGCAAAGGAAACAGTCCACCAAACAAAAACGCAACCCACGGAATGGGAGAAGATATTTGCAAATGACAGTACAGACAAAAGGTTGATATCCAGGATCTAGAAAGAACTTCTCAAACTCAACACACACAAAACAGATAATCATATCCAAAAATGGGCAGAAGATATGAACAGACACTTCTCCAATGAAGACATACAAATGGCTATCAGACACATGAAAAAATGTTCATCATCACTAGCCATCAGGGAGATTCAAATGAAAACCACATTGAGATACCACCTGACACCAGTTAGAATGGCCAAAATTAGCAAGACAGGAAACAACGATTGTTGGAGAGGATGTGGAGAAAGGGGAACCCTCTTACACTGTTGGTGGGAATGCAAGTTGGTGCAGCCACTTTGGAGAACAGTGTGGAGATTCCTCAAGAAATTAAGAATAGAGCTTCCCTATGACCCTGCAATTGCACTGCTGGGTATTTACCCCAAAGATACAGATGTAGTGAAAAGAAGGGCCATCTGTACCCCAATGTTTATTGTAGCAATGGCTATGCTCACCAAACTGTGGAAAGAACCAAGATGCCCTTCAACGGATGAATGGATAAGGAAGATGTGGTACATATACGCAATGGAGTATTATGCCTCCATCAGAAAGGATGAATACCCAACTTTTGTAGCAACATGGACGGGACTGGAAGGAATTATGCTGAGCGAAATAAGTCAAGCAGAGAGAGAGTCATGTATCATATGGTCTCACTTATTTGTGGAGCATAGCAAATAACACGGAGGACATAGGGAGATGGAGAGGAGAGGGAGTTGAGAGAAACTGGAAGGGGAGATGAACCATGAGAGACTATGGACTCTGAAAAACAACCAGAGGGTTTTGGAGGGGCAGGGTGGGGTAGGAGTTTGAGGAATCAGGTGGTGGTTAATAGGGAGGGCACGTACTGCATGGAGCACTGGGTGTGATGCCAAAACAATGAACACTGTTATGCTGTAAATAAACAAAAAAAAAAAAAAATGAGTCTATGGAAGGCCCGGCAGTGCCAGTTCACGCCACTGGAGGGAGTGGTGAGCCGTGGTGTGAGATACCCTGGAAGGCATGGCGATGCTGCTTGCCACCACTGGAGGCAGCGGCGAGCTGCCATGGGAAACACACCTGAAGAGGAGTCAGTGCAGCTTGCTGGCTCTGAAGGCAGGGCGGAGGTGCCCGGTGAGAGACCCTGAAACGTGAGGCACTACAGCTTATTTTTACAGGACGGAGTGGTGAGCTGTATAGTCTCTGTTTCTCCAGGCTCAAGGGTGGTGGTAAGAATTGATGGAGCCTGTCCCCCACTCAGCATTGTGCCCTCTTTCCCCAGGTTTGCTGGTAATGTGCTGTCAGGATGGTTCAGGAGGGTCCTCCCAGTTGGGCTCTGGAGCCAGGGGAACCAAACCCGACTCATGGTGCATTTGGAACCGAGGAGCTGAGTGTCTGTTTGGAAAAGTATGTTTGTTTCTCCAAAAAGGACAAGGGCATTGACCAGCTTGAGAGGGAAGTGAATGACCAGTTAAGAAACAAGCTTGTGTCTCTCCTTCTCCCAGGAATCAGAGCAGGTGTGCAGGCTTTAGGTGGGAGACGCCTGCTTATCTGCACCTGACAACCCTTCTTCACTCTGGCTCCATGAGACCTGAAGTTTGGAAGTCAGCGTCTGAGTCAGTCATGCAGCTTGTCCCAGGACGTCAGTGTTCAGAGAAAACAGCAGGCCTGTGGGTCACAATGTCACATCCATGCCAGGATGGCAGGTAAAAATTCCCTTTCACCCCAAATTTCCTGGGCTTTTCTCTTGTCTCCAGTGGAGCTCACAAATGGCACACTGAACCAGCTGTAAGCAATCTCGTGCGGGTGCCAGAGCTCCTGAGTTTCTCTGCAGGGAGCACCTGGCAGGGATCTCATTTTCTCTGTTTATTTCTGGCTTACAAAGGTATTTGGAACATCTCTTTCCTAGGAAATCCCTTGGATTCGAAAGGGAATGTGAGATTGACTTGGTGTGCCTTTTGAACATAGAAAGTATTCCTTCACCGAACAGTGTTTACTCCACTGGGCCTAGACTCTGGTGGAACGGCTGGCATCTAGAGTGAGGTGGCTGTTTGTGGTCAGATAGAGACTTGGATGATGGCTTCTTCTTTGTCCAAGGTGATGTATCCTAATGGATTCGTCTTTGAATCCAAAGAGTTCCAATGAGGGCAGAGGGAAAATTCAAAATGATTCCAAGGAGTCTTGGACAATTTAAAAGGGATGCTTGTCTTCCTAGGTTCACTCAAACGGCTATATATGGTTGGACATGCTGTATTTTCTCTGCAGTTTCATGGGTAGTGAAGTCAGAAGGAGAGTCTTTGGGAATTTCCCTGGATAAAGGCACTCTGTTGGCTTCAAGGGACTTGGTGTCAGGAACCCTGGGCTGAATTTCTGTGGCTGCTTTCCTGATGCTCAGTGAGTCAGGTTTTCCCACAGGTTTTATATTTCCTCCTTAGGAAATTGCTGGCAGGGAATGTTCTGTTTAAAGTGGAACCCTCGGGGGCACCTGGGTGGCTCAGTGGGTTAAGCCACTGCCTTCGGCTCAGGTCATGGTCTCAGGGTCCTGAGATTGAGCCCCGCATTGGGCTCTCTGCTCAGCGGGGAGTCTGCTTCGTCCTCTCTCTCTGCCTGCCTCTCTGCCTACTTGTGACCTCTGTCAAATAAATAAATAAAATCTAAAAAAAAAAAAAACCCAAAACCGGGACCCTCCTACATTGTTGGTGGGCCTGCGTGTTGTTGCAGCCACTCTTGGAAAGAATACAGTCTGTCCTCCAAAAGCTAAGAACTGAACAACAGTAGGATCCAGCAATTGCCCTCCTAGTTATTTCCCTAAAGGGCACAAAAATGCACATTCAGTGGGGTATAAGCACCGTGATATTTACAGCAGCATTTTCAACCATTGTAAAACAATGGAGGGAGACCAAATGTCCATTCACTGATGAGTGATATATATATATATATCACTCGTATATATCATATGTGTGTGTGTGTGTGTGTGTGTGTATGTGTATTCATTCTCCCACATCTTCTTAATGGAATAGGGTCCAGGTTCAAAAAGGATGAAATCTTACCATCTGCAAGGATGTGGATGGATCTACAATGGATTTAGCTAAGTAAAATCAGTAAGAAAAGACCAATAGCCTATATCTTGACCTCTATGGAATTTCAGAAAGAAAACAGATGAACATAGTGAGGAGAGAAAGGCCAATGAGGAAACAGACTCTAACCTAGAGCAAAATCGAGGGTTGCTAGGGGGCAGGGGTGTGGGGCGAAGGGTTAAGTGGGTGACAGCTATTAGGGAGAGTACTTGTTGTGATGAGCTCTGGGTGTTCTATGCAGGTGAGGAATCACAAAATCCTACCCCTGAAGGAGAGGAATGAACCATTGCATGGAAACGAATTGGAATTGAAGTCAATGAAGAAAATGAAGTCAATGAAGAAAAGAAGACCATGTTCTACTTCATGAAGACTGAGGTAAAACTGGAATGACTTTTGCTCTCCTGTTCTGTAGCTGTTCATTATGAAACACTCTGTGGCAGGATACACTAGTTTCCTATTGCATAAGGAGCCCTCAGAAAGTTGCCATGAAAGATTTAGATCTCAGAGCATGTACATGTTCCATTGATATGTTACTTTCAGTTTGCCCAGGTGCAAAGGTAAGTGGAGAGAAATAGGGCTGAAGAGGAAAGGAGGTATTAAGCATTCAAGAGGTAGCCTTCCCCTTTCTCATGAATGCCTGGGCCAGTGTAAATTGGGACGAAGGAGGGGGGATCCCAGAGCTTTGCCGCAGACAGGGGAGTTCTAGGTCTGCCTAGAGCTGGTGGTGTCCATGAGCAGAGCTGAGCTAGTGGCGTGGCAGGCCCGAACTGCTGGTGTTGAGGTGAGTTCCCCAAGGAGCTGAGTTGAGAATGGGGGTCAGGGGGTGAATCAGGCTCTGGGTTTGTGGCCAGGGGGCTGCAGAATGTGGGGGAGTCCTAATGGGGTCATGCAGGTTTCTCTGGCTCTGAGGGTTCCGCACAGCTCCAAAGGGACAAGTTTCCTGCTGGGTGGCAGGGGGACTCCTACAGTGTGGCTCCAAGTTTACCAATCTAGAGGGCTTGGTGGATAGGCCCCTGGGGAAGGAAGCCTGAAAATGCAACATAGGGTTAAGGGTAATGGGCTGGGCAGGACAGGCCTGATCAGCCGACACAGAGGTGAGATACCCTCAGAACTGAGTTGAGGAAATGCATCCTGCAATGCAGAAGAGTCAGGGTTTCTGGCCAGAGGGACGGCTGATCGTGGGGGTGGCTTTAGAGGGGCATGCTGGTTTCTCCCTCTCTGAGGAAACTTTGGAGCTCCAAATGTCATGGCTTCCCCCTGCATGGCATTCAGGTTTCTGCCTTGTTACAGGGGGGTCCTGAATCTGGGGAGTTTGGGGGCCAGGCCTCTTGGGATGGAAGCCTGAAATCAGAAACTAGAGCTACGGTAAGGGCGTAGGGGCATGGCATGCTCAATCTGCTACTGCTGAGGTGGGCTCCCTGGTGGGCTGACTTCAGGGTGGGTATCAGGTGGCATGTCAGACTCAGAGTTTGTGTCCAGGGATGCCACAGAAGCTTTGCGTGACCTCAGGGTTGCATGCAGGTTTCTCCTACCCTGAGGGTTCTGCAGAGCTCCAAATGGCATGGTTTCCTCCTGTGTGGCAGACGCAGTCCTGGGGTGTCACTGAGGAATCCTTAATCTCTCCTGGCATGAATCTCGGAGGTGCCCAATCTGGCGGGCTTGGGGGACAGGCCTCTGTTCATGAAAGCCTGTACACCCCACCTCGGTTTATGGTTAGGGCCGAAGGGCATGGCAGGTCCGATGTGCCGGTGCTGATGCGGGCTCCCCTAAGGGTCGAGTTGAGGGCATAGATCTGGCATCGCAGGAGAATCTGGTTTTATGGCCATGGGGGTGACTCATGGTGGGGTGGCATTACGGGGGTTTGCAGGTTTCTCCCCGTCTGAGTGTTCAGTGCAGCTCTAAACCACAAGTTTTCCTCATGAGTGCCAGGTGGAGTCCCGTGGTGGCGCTCAGTAGACCTTAATCTGGGGGGACATGGGAGGCAGGCCCCCTGGGATGGAAGCCTGAAAACCTAAAGAGGGGTTCTGGTAAGGGCCTAGGGGCATGGTGGCCCGATCTGCTTATGTTGAGGTGGGGCGCCCTAGGGTCTGAATTTATGGCATGCGTCCGGCAGCTCAGCAGAATCTGGTTTATGGGGCCGGGGGGATGGGTGCTGATGATGGGAGTGCCTTTAGAGGGGCAAGTTTCTCCCCCTCTGAGGGTTCAGCACAACTCCAAGGCACAGGTTCCTACTGTGTGGCAAGCGGAGTCCTGAGGTGTATGTCAAGATTCCTTAATCCAGGGGATTTTGTTGCCTGGACCCTCAGCATGGAAGACTGAACACCCAAACTTGTGTTAGGGTCAGGGCCTAGGGGCAATGGCAGGCCCGATCTGCCAGTGCTGAGGCGGGATCCCGTATGGGCTGAGTTGAGGGTATGCATTTGGTGGCGGGATGGAATCCAGCTCTATGGCCAGAGTGGCTGTTGATTATTGGGGTAGCTTTAGGGTGGCATGAAAGTTTCTCCCCATCTGAGGGTTCATTGCAGCTCCAAACCACAAGGTTTCCACTTGTGTGACAGGCTGTGTCCTGTGGTGTTGCTCAGAAGTCCTTAATCTGGGGGGCGTGGGGGCCAGGCCTCTTGGGATGGAAGCCTGAAAATCCAAACAAGGGTTAGGGTTAGGGCTTAGGGACATGGCAGGCCCGATCTGCTGCAATTGAGGTGGTCTCCTGGATAGGCCGAATGGAGGGTGGGAATCAGGCAGGACTTGAGGTCTGTGTTTGTGTTTGTGGGGGCAAAGAAGCTAGTGGTGTTCTTGGGGGCCATGCAGCTTTCTCCTGCTCTGAGGTTCCTGCACAGTTCCAAATGGCACCATTTTGCCGTAGGAGGCTGGAGGAGTGCTGGCGGGAGTCTCAGTCATCCCCAGTCTGATGGGCTTGGGGTACAGACCTCTGGGCACGGAAGGCTGTATACCCCACCTAGGGTTAGGGTTAGGGACTAGGGTCATGGCAGGCCCAATCTGCCGGCGCAGAGATGGGCTCCCCTCAGGGCTGAGTTGAGGGCATGTGTCCGGTAGCTTCATAGAAAACAGCTTTCTGGCCTGGGGTGCCGCAAATTGTGCGGATAGCTTTACGGGGGCTTGAAGGTTTCTCACCCTCTGAGTATTCAGCAGCTCCAAACTGCAAGGTTTCATCCTGCGTGGCTGTTGGAGTGCTGCAATGTCACTCAGGGGTCCTTAATCCAGGGGGCCTGGAGGCTAGGCATCTTGGGATGGAAGCCTGGAAACTCAAACTAAGGGTGAGGTCTTGGGGTGCGACAGGCCCAATCTGCCAGTGCTGAGGCGGACTCCCCGGTGGCCTGAGTTGAGGGTCGGTGATAGGTGGCTCGTGTGAATCTGGGTTTGTGTTCAGGAGGGGCTCAGATGCTGGGGCTTGCCTTGGGGGGCATGAAGTTATCTTTTGCTCTGAGGTCTAAGTAGCTCCAAATGGCACTGTAACAGCATAGGCAGCCTCCAGACTGCCAGAGTGTCTCATGCATCCACAATCTGGCGGGTTTGGGGGCTAGGCCTCTGGGTACGGAAGACTGTACACCCAACCTAGGGTTAGGGTTAAGGCCTAGGGGCATGGCAGTTCTGATATGCTGCTGATATGCTGTGTTGAGGTGGGCTCCCTCAGGGCTGAGTGGATGACATGCCTCTGGCGTTGTGGCAGAATCTGGCATTATGTCTGGGGCATTTCCAATGGCGGGTGTGTTTAGGTGCTCATACACCTTTCTTTCTGGAGGGCAGGCAGAGTCCTGTGTTGTGACTTTGGAATCCCCAGTCTGGAGGGTTAGGGTTAGGGATAGAGGTTCGGAGAGTGTTAGGGTTAGTTGTTAGGGTTTAGGGTTAGGGTTAGGAGTTAGGGGATAGGGTTAGAGGTAAGGTTTAGGGTTAGGCTTAGGGTTAGGCGTATGTCTTAGGGACAAGGCATGTCAGATCTGCCAACACAGATATGGACTCACCCAAGGGCTGTGTGGAGGGCGGGACTCAGGAGTCTCCTCAGGCCCTGGATTTTTGGACTGGAGGGGTAAAGAAGGTGGGAATCGCCTCTGGGGAGCATGATGGTTTCTACTGCTCCGAGGTTGTTATGTTAGGTTTAGAGGTTAGGGTTAGGTTTTGTGGTTAGGGTTAGTGTTAAGATTAGTGTTAAGGTGGGGCGCCTGGGTGGCTCAGTTGGTTAAAGCCTCTGCCTTCCGCTCAGGTCATGATCTCAGGGTCCTGGGATGGAGCCCCACATCAGGCTCTCTGCTCAGCGGGGAGCATGCTTCGTCCTCTCTGTGCCTTCTTCTGATCTGTCTCTGTCAAAGAAATGAATAAAATCTTAAAAAAAAATAAAAAGATTAGGGTTAGTGTTATGTCTTAGGGACAAGGCATGTTGGATCTGGTAACACTTATATGGGCTCACCCAAGGGCTGAGTTGAAGGCGGGACTCAGGAGGCTCCTTAGGCCCTGGGTTTTTTTCCTAGAAGGTAAAGATTGTGGGAATGGGCTCAGGGGAGCATGCTGGTTTCTAGGTCTCTGAGAGTGTTAGATAGCACTAAATGAAATGGTTTATTTCATTTATTCTCCTGGCTGAGAGGCTGAGTCCTGCCATCAGTCTGATGATCCTATCCACTGGGATGGAATTGGGTATCAGGCCTCTGGGGTCCAGAGCCTGACCACCTGAGCTAGGGTATTAGGGTTTGGTCCTGGGAGCATGGCAGGCCTGAGGTGCCAGTGCGGACTCAGGCTCTCCGGAGGGATGAGTTGAGGGTATTGCTCTGGTGGCCCATCAGGCACTGGGCGGTGGTGTGTGGGTCCTCGGAAGGTGTGGGTGTCTTTAGGGGGCATGGAGGTTTCTCCGGCCAGGAGCGTACTGCACAGGGCCATGTGGGCCATTTTCCTTGTGGGTGGCAGCCGGAGTCCAGCATTGCAAATACAGGGTCCCCAGTCTGGACGGCTAGGGAGCCAGGCCTCTGTGGATCGAAGCATAAACACCCATCCTAGCATTATGGTTAAGTCTTTGGGGCATGGTAACCCCGATCTGCCGGTGCTGTGGTGACCCATCCTGATGCCTGAGTTGAGGCTATGTCTGCAGGACTTTGAGACTCTGGTTCCCGGTCCTTGGGAGGGTCCAGAAGTGCTTTGGCCTCAGGGAGACTTGCAGGCTTCTCCTGCTCTGTGGCTTCAGCCCATTTCTAAACGGCACGGTTCATGCTGGGATCATGTGCAATTATGGGGTGCAACTCAGGGGTCCCCTATCTGGGGTTTTGAGGACCAGTTGTGGGAGGATGATGCCTGAGCACGAACCTGGGCTAGGGTTAGTATTAGGATTAGGGTTAAGGTTATGTCTTAGGGACAAGGCATGTCGGATATGCAAGCACAGATATCAGCTCGCCCAAGGGCTGAGTTGAGGGTGGGACTCAGGAGGCTCCTCGGGCACTGGGGTTTTGGGCTGTACGGGCAAAGATGTTGGAAATCGCCTCAGGGGAGCATGCCAGTTTCTACAATTCTCAGGGCATTAGATAGCACGAAATGAAAGGTCACCTTCTGGCTGAGAGGGTGAGTCCTGCTGTGAGGGTTAGGTTGTAGGGGCACTGCAGCCCCAATCTGCTGGCGCTGTGGTGGCCCATCCCAATGCTTGAGTTCAGAGTGTGTGTCTGCAGGACCATGAGACTCCTGGTTCTTGGTCCTTGGGGGCGCTGGAAGTGGGGTGGCCTCAGGGAGACATTCAAATTTATCCCGCTCTGTGGGTTCAGCACAATTCTAAACAGCATGGTATCTGGTAACCTGGTATCAGGTTCAATGATGGGGTATCGCTCACGGGTCCCCCATCTGGGGCCTTGGGGACCAGGAGTCAGAGTATGGACGCCTGAACACACAACCTGGGCTAGGTTTAGTATTATGGTTAGTGTTAGGCTTAGGGACAGGGCATGTCGGATCTGCTAGCACAGATACGGGCTCACCCAAGGGCTGAGTTGAGGGCAGGACTCAGGAGGCTCCTCAGGCCCTGGGTTCTTGGCCTGGAGGAGCAAAGCTGGTGGGAATGGCCTCAAGGGAGAATGGCTGTTTGCTACTGCTCTGAGGGTGTGAGAGAACACCAAATGAAAAGGTCTCCTCCTGGCTGAGAACTGAGTCCTGCCGATAGTCTGATGCTCAACCCATGGGAGGAATTGGGTGTCAGGCCTCTGGGTCCAATGCCTGAACACCCACCCTAGTGTTAGGGTTTCGTCCTGGGAGAATGGCAGGCCTGCCAGTGCGGCTCAGGTTCTCCGGAGGGCTGAGTTGAGGGCATTGCTCTGGTGGCCTGTCAGGCTCTGGGTTTGTGGTGTGGCATTTCTTGGAAGGCGTGGCTGGC
The DNA here is from genome assembly GCF_922984935.1 of Meles meles. NCBI lineage: Eukaryota > Metazoa > Chordata > Mammalia > Carnivora > Mustelidae > Meles > Meles meles. The sequence continues at coordinate 55,699 of NW_025721413.1, forward strand.
TTTAGGGGGCATGGAGGATTCTGTGGCCAGGAGCATACTGCACAGGATCATATGGTCCAGTTTCATCGTGGGTGGCAGCCAGAGTCCTGCATTGGGAATACAGGGTCCCCAGTCTGGAGGGCTAGGGGTCCAGTCCTCAGGGGACAGAAGCCTGACACCCAACCTAGGGTTAGGGTAGGGTTGTAAGGGCATGGCAGCCCCGATCTGATGGCGCTGTGGTGATGCTTCCCAATGCCTGAGTTGAGGGTGTGAGTCTGTAGCACTGTGAGAGTCCTGGTTCCTGGTCCTTGGGTGTGCCAGAAGTGGCAGTGGCCTCTGGGAGGCATGCAGGTTTCTCCCGCTCTGCGGGTTCAACACATTTCTAAAGGGCAGGGTTTCCTCCTGGGATCAGGCGCAATTATGGGGTGAAGCTCAGGGGTCCCCCATCTGGCCGTTTGGGGGACCAGGCTATGGAGGAGGGATGCCTGAACACACAACCTGGGCTAGAGTTAGTATTAAGGTTAGGCTTAGCGTTAAGGTTATGTCTTAGGGAGAAGGCATGTGGGATCTGCCAGCACAGATATTGGCTCCCTGAAGGGCTGAGTTGAGGGCAGGGCTCCGGAGGCTTCTCAGGCCCTGGGTTTTTGGCCTGGAGGTGCAAAGATGGCGGGAATGGCCTCAGGGCAGCTTGGCCGGTTCCTAGGGCTCTGAGGGTGTTGGAGAGCACCAAATGGAATCTCCTGCTGGTTGAGAAGCTGAGTCATGCCATCAGTTTGATGCTCCCACCCATGGGTGGAATTGGGTGTCAGGGTTCTAGAACCTGAACACCCAACCTAGGCTTAGGGTTTGGTCCTGGGAGAATGGCAGGCCTGATGTGCCAGCACGGACTCAGGCTCTCTGGAGGGCTGGGCTGAGGGCATTGTTCTGGCGGCCCGTAAGGCTAAGGAATTGTGGTGTGGGGGTGCTCAGAAGATGTGGTTGGCTTTAGGGGTCATGGAGGTTTCTCCGGCAAGGAGCGTTCTGCAAAGGTTCATGTGGTCAAGTTTCATCATGGGTGGCAGCCAGAGTCCTAGGTTGGGAATATGGGGTCCCCAGTCTGGAGGGCTAGGGAGCCAGTCCTCTGGGGACTGAAGCCTGAACACCCAACCGCGGGTTAGGTTTAGGTCACAGGGGCATGGCGGCCCGGATCTGCCGGCACAGTGATGACCAATCCCGATGCCTGAGTTGAGGACGTGAGTCTGCAGGACCGTGAGACTCCTCATTCCTGCTCCTCAGGGGCGCCGGTATTGGGGGTAGCATCAGGGAGGCATTCTGGTTTCTTCTGCTCTGTAGGTTCAGCACATTCCTTTTTTTTTTTTTTTCACTTTCAATATCTATCTATCTATCTATATTATTTGTTTTCAGCGTAACAGTATTCCTTATTTTTGCACCACACCCAGTGCTCCATGCAACACGTGCCCTCCCTAATACCCATCACCTTGTTCTCCCAACCTCCCACTCCCCACCCATTCAAGACCCTCAGGTTCTTTTTCAGAGTCCGTAGTCTCTCATGGTTCACCTCCCCTTCCCATTTCCCACAACTTCCTTCTCCTCGCCATCTCCCCATGTCCTCCTTGTTCTTTGTTATGCTCCACAAATAAGTGAAACCATATGATAATTGACTCTCTCTGCTTGACTTATTTCACTCAGCATAATCTCTTCCACTCCCGTCCATATTGCTACAAAAGTTGGTATTCATCCTTTCTGATGGAGGCATAATACTCCATCTTGTATATGGACCACATCTTCCTTATCCATTCGTCCATTGAAGGGCATCTTGGTTCTTTCCACAGTTTGGCGACCGAGGCCTTTGCTGCTATAAACATTGGGGTACAGATGGCCCTTCTTGTCACTACATCTGTATCTTTGGGGTAAATACCCAGCAATGCAATTGCAGGGTCATAGGGAAGCTCTCTTTTTAATTTCTGGAGGAATCTCCACACTGTTCTCCAAAGTGGCTGCACCAACTTGCATTCCCACCAACAGTGTAAGAGGGTTCCCCTTTCTCCACATCCTCTCCAACACACGTTGTTTCCTGTCTTGCTAATTGTGGCCTTTCTAACTGGTGTCAGGTGGTATCTCAATGTCGTTTTCATTTGAATCTCCCTGATGGCTAGTGATGATGAACATTTTGTCATGTGTCTGATAGCCATTTGTATGTCTTCGTTGGAGGAGTGTCTGCTCATATCTTCTGCCCATTTTTGGATATGATTATCTGTTTTGTGTGTGTTGAGTTTGAGAAGTTCTTTCTAGATCCTGGATCTCAACCTTTTGTCTGAACTGTCATTTACAAATATCTTCTCCCATTCCGTGGGTTGCCTTTTGATTGGTGGACTGTTCCCTTTGCTGTGCAGAAGCTTTTGATCTTGATGAAGTGCCAAAAGTTCATTTTCGCTTTTGTTTCCTTGGCCTTTGGAGACATATCTTGAAAGAAGTTGCTGTGGCTGATATCGAAGAGGTTACTGCCTATGTACTCCTCTAGGATTCTGAGAGAATCCTGTCTCACGTTGAGCTCCTTTATCGAGTTCGAGTTTATCATTGTGTATGGTGTAAGAGAATGGTCGAGTTTCATTCTTCTACATATCGCTGTCCAGTTTTCCCAGCACCATTGATTGAGGAGAATGTCTTTTGTTACATTGAATATTTTTTCCTGAATTCTCGATGATTATATCACAATAGAGTTGAGGGTCCATATCTAATCGGGATCGATGTGGGCAGAGCGCTCATGAAAATTGGCTGGCGTTGGATAACCATGGGGACCGCCTTGTTCCGCGTGGCCCAGGACACTTTCTCACTCGGGGTGTGTCGCAGCCACCCGAAAACGCGCCGAGACGACGGGGCCCGGCCGGGGGCCTCAGCGCCGGGGAGCTTGCTCCGAGCAGAGTTGATGGAGGGGCTGTGGTCGGGCATTCGTCTCCGCCTTGGAGGGAGGCCGGGCGCCCGGGAAGGGCTTGGCCTCTCTGGGGGAACAAATGGATCTGTCGCTCCACAGCTGTGTCGCAGCCACGAAACGGGCCGATGGCGCCAGGACGGTCGAGGACTCGTGGCGCGGGACTCAGGTTTCCCCATGGGGAGGCCCGCAGGCTCCGGCCCCTGGCAACGGAAGGGTGAGCAAGCAGGCCTGGACCGGGCCCGGCTTTCGGGGCTGGCCCGGCTCCAGCTGCCTGCGCCAAGGAGGGGAACACCAGAGTCTGAGGAGCGGGAGGCGACGATTTGCCCACGCCAGACTCACGGAGCTCCTCCTGGAGGTGCCGGAACGCGACGAAACGCGATCCCGGACAGGGCCCCGGGGGGGGGCGGCCCTGCGGCCCTGTGGTGCCGGAAGCGTGTTCGCCGGGCGTTTTCCGGCCAATTCTCACGAGCGTTCTGCCCAAATCGGGATCGATTTGGGCAGAACGCTCGTGAGAATTGGCCGGCGTTGGGCAGCCCTGGTCAGCGCCCAGGACCGCGTGGAGCAGGGCCCTTTCTCGCTCGGGGCATGGCGCGGCCACCCGGAAAACGGGCCGCGACGATGGGGCGCGGCCGGCGGCCCCGGCGCCGGGGAGTTTTCCCCGAGCAGAGTGGATGGAGGCGCCGTGGCCGGGCGTTGCCTCCGCCGTGGCGGGCGGCCGGGGCGCCCCTGGAGGCGGCTGGCCTCTGTGGGGAAAGGGATTGATCTCTCACTCCGCGGCTAGGACGAAGCCGGGAAAGGTGCCGTTGTCGCCGGGACGGTCAGGGGACTCGTGGCGCGGGACTCATGGTTCCCCATGGGGAAGCCCCCAGGCTCAGGGCCCTGGCAACGGAAGGCTGAGCAAGCAGGCCCGGGCTCGGGCCCGGCTTTCCGGGCTGGCCCGGCCCCAGCTGCCGGCGCCAGGGAGGGGACCCCCGGAGGCTGAGGAGCGGGAGGCGTCGGTCTCCCCGGGACCCGCCTCCCGGAGCTCCTCCTGGCGGTGCCGGAACGCGACGACACGCGATCCCGGACAGGGCCCCGGGGGGGCGGCCCTGCGGCCCTCTGGTGCCCGAAGTGTGTTCGCCGGGCGTTTTCCGGCCAATTCTCACGAGCGTTCTGCCCAAATCGGGATCGATTTGGGCTGAACGCTCGTGAGAATTGGCCGGCGTTTGGCAGCCCTGGTCAGCGCCCAGGGCCGCGTGGAGCAGGGCCCTTTCTCGCTCGGGGCATGGCGCGGCCACCCGGAAAACGAGCCGCGACGATGGAGCGAGGCCGGCGGCCCCGGCGCCGGGGAGTTTTCCCCGAGCAGAGTGGATGGAGGCGCCGTGGCCGGGCGTCCGCCTCCGCCGTGGCGGGCGGCCGGGGCGCCCGTGGAGGGGGCTGGCCTCTGTGGGGGAACGGTGTGATCTCTCACTCCACGGCTGGGACGAAGCCGCGAAAGGTGCCGTCGTCGCCGGGACGGTCGGGGGGACTCGTGGCGCGGGACTCAGGGTTCCCCATGCGGAGGCCCCCAGGCTCAGGCCCCTGGAAACGGAAGGCTGAGCAAGCAGGCCCGGGCCCGGGCCCGGCTTTCGGGGCTGGCCCGGCCCCAGCGGCCGGCGCCAGGGAGTGGACCCCCAGAGGCTGAGGAGCGGGAGGCGTCGGCCTCCCCGGGGCCCGCCTCCCGGAGCTCCTCCTGGCGGTGCAGGAACGCGACGACACGCGATCCCGGACAGGGCCCCGGGGGGGCGGCCCTACGGCCCTCTGGTGCCCGAAGTGTGTTCGCCGGGCGTTTTCCGGCCAATTCTCACGAGCGTTCTGCCCAAATCGGGATCGATTTGGGCAGAACGCTCGTGAGAATTGGCCGGCGTTGGGCAGCCCTGGTCAGCGCCCAGGGCCGCGTGGAGCAGGGCCCTTTCTCGCTCGGGGCATGGCGCAGCCACCCGGAAAACGAGCCGCGACGATGGGGCGCGGCCGGCGGCCCCGGCGCCGGGGAGTTTTCCCCGAGCAGAGTGGATGGAGGCGCCGTGGCCGGGCGTACGCCTCCGCCGTGGCGGGCGGCCGGGGCGCCCGTGGAGGGGGCTGGCCTCTGTGGGGGAACGGAGTGATCTCTCACTCCACCGTTGGGACGAAGCCGCGAAAGGTGCCGTCGTCACCGGGACGGTCGGGGGGACTGGTGGCGCGGGACTCAGTGTTCCCCATGCGGAGGCCCCCAGGCTCAGGCCCCTGGCAACGGAAGGCTGAGCAACCAGGCCCGGGCCCGGGCCCGGCTTTCGGGACTGGCCCGGCCCCAGCGGCCGGCGCCAGGGAGGGGACCCCCGGAGGCTGAGGAGCGGGAGGCGTCGGCCTCCCCGGGGCCCGCCTCCCGGAGCTCCTCCTGGCGGTGCCGGAACGCGACGACACGCGATCCCGGACAGGGCCCCGGGGGGGCGGCCCTGCGGCCCTCTGGTGCCCGAAGTGTGTTCGCCGGGCGTTTTCCGGCCAATTCTCACGAGCGTTCTGCCCAAATCGATCCCGATTTGGGCAGAACGCTCGTGAGAATTGGCCGGCGTTGGGCAGCCCTGGTCAGCGCCCAGGGCCGCGTGGAGCAGGGCCCTTTCTCGCTCGGGGCATGGCGCGGCCACCCGGAAAACGAGCCGCGACGATGGGGCGCGGCCGGCGGCCCCGGCGCCGGGGAGTTTTCCCCGAGCAGAGTGGATGGAGGCGCCGTGACCGGGCGTCCGCCTCTGCCGTGGCGGGCGGCCGGGGCGCCCGTGGAGGGGGCTGGCCTCTGTGGGGGAACGGAGTGATCTCTCACTCCACGGCTGGGACGAAGCCGCGAAAGGTGCCGTCGTCGCCGGGACGGTCGGGGGGACTCGTGGCGCGGGACTCAGGGTTCCCCATGCGGAGGCCCCCAGGCTCAGGCCCCTGGCAACGGAAGGCTGAGCAAGCAGGCCTAGGCCCGGGCCCGGATTTCGGGGCTGGCCCGGCCCCAGCGGCCGGCGCCAGGGAGGGGACCCCCGGAGGCTGAGGAGCGGGAGGCGTCGGCCTCCCCGGGGCCCGCCTCCCGGAGCTCCTCCTGGCGGTGCCGGAACGCGACGAAACGCGATCCCGGAGAGGGCCCCGGGGGGGGCGGCCCTGCGGCCCTCTGGTGCCCGAAGTGTGTTCGCCGGGCGTTTTCCGGCCAATTCTCACGAGCGTTCTGCCCAAATCGGGATCGATTTGGGCAGAACGCTCGTGAGAATTGGCCGGCGTTGGGCAGCCCTGGTCAGCGCCCAGGGCCGCGTGGAACAGGGGCCTTTCTCGCTCGGGGCATGGCGCGGCTACCCGGAAAAAGAGCCGCGACGATGGGGCGCGGCCAGCGGCCCCGGCGCCGGGGAGTTTTCCCCGAGCAGAGTGGATGGAGGCGCCGTGGCCAGGCGTCTGCCTCCGCCGTGGCGGGCGGCCGGGGCGCCCGTGGAGGGGGCTGGCTTCTGTGGGGGAACGGAGTGATCTCTCAATCCACGGCTGGGACGAAGCTGTGAAAGGTGCCGTCGTCGCCGGGACGGTCGGGGGGACTCGTCGCGCGGGACTCAGGGTTCCCCATGGGGAGGCCCCCAGGCTCAGGACCCTGGCAACGGAAGGCTGAGCAAGCAGGCCCGGGCCGGGCCCGGTTTCGGGGCTGGTCCGGCCCCAGCGGCCGGCGCCAGGGAGTGGACCCCCGGAGGCTGAGGAGCGGGAGGCGTCGGCCTCCCCGGGGCCCGCCTCCCGGAGCTCCTCCTGGCGGTGCCGGAACGCGACGACACGCGATCCCGGACAGGGCCCCGGGGGGGCGGCCCTGCGGCCCTCTGGTGCCCGAAGTGTGTTCGCCGGGCGTTTTCCGGCCAATTCTCACGAGCGTTCTGCCCAATTCGGGATCGATTTTGGCAGAACGCTCGTGAGAATTGGCCGGCGTTGGGCAGCCCTGGTCAGCGCCCAGGGCCGCGTGGAGCAGGGCCCTTTCTCGCTCGGGGCATGGCGCGGCCACCCGGAAAACGAGCCGCGACGATGGGGCGCGGCCGGCCGCCGTGGCGCCGGGGAGTTTTCCCCGAGCAGAGTGGATGGAGGCGCCGTGGCCGGGCGTCCGCCTCCGCCGTGGCGGGCGGCCGGGGCGCCCGTGGAGGGGGCTGGCCTCTGTGGGGGAACGGAGTGATCTCTCACTCCATGGCTGGGACGAAGCCGCGAAAGGTGCCGTCGTCGCCGGGACGGTCGGGGGGACTCGTGGCGCGGGACTCAGGGTTCCCCATGCGGAGGCCCCCAGGCTCAGGCCCCTGGCAACGGAAGGCTGAGCAAGCAGGCCCGGGCCCGGTCCCGGCTTTTGGGGCTGGCCCGGCCCCAGCGGCCGGCGCCAGGGAGGGGACCCCCGGAGGCTGAGGAGCGGGAGGCGTCTGCCTCCCCGGGGCCCGCCTCCCGGAGCTCCTCCTGGCGGTGCCGGAACGCGACGACACGCGATCCCGGACAGGGCCCCGGGGGGGCGGCCCTGCGGCCCTCTGGTGCCCGAAGTGTGTTCGCCGGGCGTTTTCCGGCCAATTCTCACGAGCGTTCTGCCCAAATCGATCCCGATTTGGGCAAAACGCTCGTGAGAATTGGCCGGCGTTGGGCAGCCCTGGTCAGCGCCCAGGGCCGCGTGGAGCAGGGCCCTTTCTCGCTCGGGGCATGGCGCGGCCACCCGGAAAACGAGCCGCGACGATGGGGCGCGGCCGGCGGCCCCGGCGCCGGGGAGTTTTCCCCGAGCAGAGTGGATGGAGGCGCCGTGGCCGGGCGTCCGCCTCCGCCGTGGCGGGCGGCCGGGGCGCCCGTGGAGGGGGCTGGCCTCTGTGGGGGAACGGTGTGATCTCTCACTCCACGGCTGGGACGAAGCCGCGAAAGGTGCCGTCGTCGCCGGGACGGTCGGGGGGACTCGTGGCGCGGGACTCAGGGTTCCCCATGCGGAGGCCCCCAGGCTCAGGCCCCTGGCAACGGAAGGCTGAGCAAGCAGGCCCAGGCCCGGGCCCGGCTTTCGGGACTGGCCCGGCCCCAGGGGTCGGCGCCAGGGAGAGGACCCCCGGAGGCTGAGGAGCGGGAGGCGTCGGCCTCCCCGGGGCCCGCCTCCCGGAGCTCCTCCTGGCGGTGCCGGAACGCGACGACACGCGATCCCGGACAGGGCCCCGGGGGGGCGGCCCTGCGGCCCTCTAGTGCCCGAAGTGTGTTCGCCGGGCGTTTTCCGGCCAATTCTCATGAGCGTTCTGCCCAAATCGGGATCGATTTGGGCAGAACGCTCGTGAGAATTGGCCGGCGTTGGGCAGCCCTGGTCAGCGCCCAGGGCCGCGTGGAACAGGGCCCTTTCTCGCTCGTGGCATGGCGCGGCCACCCGGAAACCGAGCCGTGACGATGGGGCGCCGCCAGCGGCCCCGGCGCCGGGGAGTTTTCCCCGAGCAGAGTGGATGGAGGCGCCGTGGCCAGGCGTCGGCCTCCGCCGTGGCGGGCGGCCGGGGCGCCCGTGGAGGGGGCTGGCCTCTGTGGGGGAACGGTGTGATCTCTCACTCCACGGCTGGGACGAAGCCGCGAAAGGTGCCATCGTCGCCGGGACGGTCGGGGGGACTCGTGGCGCGGGACTCAGGGTTCCCCATGCGGAGGCCCCCAGGCTCAGGCCCCTGGCAACGGAAGGCTGAGCAAGCAGGCCCAGGCCCGGGCCCGGCTTTCGGGACTGGCCCGGCCCCAGGGGTCGGCGCCAGGGAGAGGACCCCCGGAGGCTGAGGAGCGGGAGGCGTCGGCCTCCCCGGGGCCCGCCTCCCGGAGATCCTCCTGGCGGTGCCGGAACGCGACGACACGCGATCCCGGACAGGGCCCCGGGGGGGCGGCCCTGCGGCCCTCTAGTGCCCGAAGTGTGTTCGCCGGGCGTTTTCCGGCCAATTCTCACGAGCGTTCTGCCCAAATCGGGATCGATTTGGGCAGAACGCTCGTGAGAATTGGCCGGCGTTGGGCAGCCCTGGTCAGCGCCCAGGGCCGCGTGGAACAGGGCCCTTTCTCGCTCGTGGCATGGCGCGGCCACCCGGAAACCGAGCCGTGACGATGGGGCGCCGCCAGCGGCCCCGGCGCCGGGGAGTTTTCCCCGAGCAGAGTGGATGGAGGCGCCGTGGCCAGGCGTCGGCCTCCGCCGTGGCGGGCGGCCGGGGCGCCCGTGGAGGGGGCTGGCCTCTGTGGGGGAACGGTGTGATCTCTCACTCCACGGCTGGGACGAAGCCGCGAAAGGTGCCATCGTCGCCGGGACGGTCGGGGGGACTCGTGGCGCGGGACTCAGGGTTCCCCATGCGGAGGCCCCCAGGCTCAGGCCCCTGGCAACGGAAGGCTGAGCAAGCAGGCCCAGGCCCGGGCCCGGCTTTCGGGACTGGCCCGGCCCCAGGGGTCGGCGCCAGGGAGAGGACCCCCGGAGGCTGAGGAGCGGGAGGCGTCGGCCTCCCCGGGGCCCGCCTCCCGGAGCTCCTCCTGGCGGTGCCGGAACGCGACGACACGCGATCCCGGACAGGGCCCCGGGGGGGCGGCCCTGCGGCCCTCTAGTGCCCGAAGTGTGTTCGCCGGGCGTTTTCCGGCCAATTCTCACGAGCGTTCTGCCCAAATCGGGATCGATTTGGGCAGAACGCTCGTGAGAATTGGCCGGCGTTGGGCAGCCCTGGTCAGCGCCCAGGGCCGCGTGGAACAGGGCCCTTTCTCGCTCGGGGCATGGCGCGGCCACCCGGAAAACGAGCCGCGACGATGGGGCGCGGCCGGCGGCCCCGGCGCCGGGGAGTTTTCCCCGAGCAGAGTGGATGGAGGCGCCGTGGCCGGGCGTCCGCCTCCGCCGTGGCGGGCGGCCGGGGCGCCCGTGGAGGGGGCTGGCCTCTGTGGGGGAACGGAGTGATCTCTCACTCCATGGCTGGGACGAAGCCGCGAAAGGTGCCGTCGTCGCCGGGACGGTCGGGGGGACTCGTGGCGCGGGACTCAGGGTTCCCCATGCGGAGGCCCCCAGGCTCAGGCCCCTGGCAACGGAAGGCTGAGCAAGCAGGCCCGGGCCCGGGCCCGGCTTTTGGGGCTGGCCCGGCCCCAGCGGCCGGCGCCAGGGAGGGGACCCCCGGAGGCTGAGGAGCGGGAGGCGTCGGCCTCCCCGGGGCCCGCCTCCCGGAGCTCCTCCTGGCGGTGCCGGAACGCGACGACACGCGATCCCGGACAGGGCCCCGGGGGGGCGGCCCTGCGGCCCTCTGGTGCCCGAAGTGTGTTCGCCGGGCGTTTTCCGGCCAATTCTCACGAGCGTTCTGCCCAAATCGGGATCGATTTGGGCAGAACGCTCGTGAGAATTGGCCGGCGTTGGGCAGCCCTGGTCAGCGCCCAGGGCCGCGTGGAGCAGGGCCCTTTCTCGCTCGGGGCATGGCGTGGCCACCCGGAAAATGAGCCGCGACGATGGGGCGCGGCCGGCGGCCCCGGCGCCGGGGAGTTTTCCCCGAGCAGAGTGGATGGAGGCGCCGTGGCCGGGCGTCCGCCTCCGCCGTGGCGGGCGGCCGGGGCGCCCGTGGAGGGGGCTGGCCTCTGTGGGGGAACGGAGTGATCTCTCACTCCACGGCTGGGACGAAGCCGCGAAAGGTGCCGTCGTCGCCGGGACGGTCGGGGTGACTCGTGGCGCGGGACTCAGGGTTCCCCATGCGGAGGCCCCCAGGCTCAGGCCCCTGGCAACGGAAGGCTGAGCAAGAAGGCCCGGGCCCGGGCTCGGCTTTCGGGGCTGGCACGGCCCCAGCGGCCGGCGCCAGGGAGGGGACCCCCGGAGGCTGAGGAGCGGGAGGCGTCGGCCTCCCCGGGGCCCGCCTCCCGGAGCTCCTCCTGGCGGTGCCGGAACGCGACGACACGCGATCCCGGACAGGGCCCCGGGGGGGCGGCCCTGCGGCCCTCTGGTGCCCGAAGTGTGTTCGCCGGGCGTTTTCCGGCCAATTCTCACGAGCGTTCTGCCCAAATCGATCCCGATTTGGGCAGAACGCTCGTGAGAATTGGCCGGCGTTGGGCAGCCCTGGTCAGCGCCCAGGGCCGCGTGGAGCAGGGCCCTTTCTCGCTCGGGGCATGGCGCGGCCACCCGGAAAACGAGCCGCGACGATGGGGCGCGGCCGGCGGCCCCGGCGCCGGGGAGTTTTCCCCGAGCAGAGTGGATGGAGGCGCCGTGGCCGGGCGTCCGCCTCCGCCGTGGCGGGCGGCCGGGGCGCCCGTGGAGGGGGCTGGCCTCTGTGGGGGAACGGTGTGATCTCTCACTCCACGGCTGGGACGAAGCCGCGAAAGGTGCCGTCGTCGCCGGGACGGTCGGGGGGACTCGTGGCGCGGGACTCAGGGTTCCCCATGCGGAGGCCCCCAGGCTCAGGCCCCTGGCAACGGAAGGCTGAGCAAGCAGGCCCAGGCCCGGGCCCGGCTTTCGGGACTGGCCCGGCCCCAGGGGTCGGCGCCAGGGAGAGGACCCCCGGAGGCTGAGGAGCGGGAGGCGTCGGCCTCCCCGGGGCCCGCCTCCCGGAGCTCCTCCTGGCGGTGCCGGAACGCGACGACACGCGATCCCGGACAGGGCCCCGGGGGGGCGGCCCTGCGGCCCTCTAGTGCCCGAAGTGTGTTCGCCGGGCGTTTTCCGGCCAATTCTCACGAGCGTTCTGCCCAAATCGGGATCGATTTGGGCAGAACGCTCGTGAGAATTGGCCGGCGTTGGGCAGCCCTGGTCAGCGCCCAGGGCCGCGTGGAACAGGGCCCTTTCTCGCTCGTGGCATGGCGCGGCCACCCGGAAACCGAGCCGTGACGATGGGGCGCCGCCAGCGGCCCCGGCGCCGGGGAGTTTTCCCCGAGCAGAGTGGATGGAGGCGCCGTGGCCAGGCGTCGGCCTCCGCCGTGGCGGGCGGCCGGGGCGCCCGTGGAGGGGGCTGGCCTCTGTGGGGGAACGGAATGATCTCTCACTCCACGGCTGGGACGAAGCCGCGAAAGGTGCCGTCGTTGCCGGGACGGTCGGGGGGACTCGTCGCGCGGGACTCAGGGTTCCCCATGCGGAGGCACCCAGGCTCAGGCCCCTGGCAACGGAAGGCTGAGCAAGCAGGCCCGGGCCCGGGCCCGGCTTTCGGGGCTGGCCCGGCCCCAGCGGCCGGCGCCAGGGAGTGGACCCCCGGAGGCTGAGGAGCGGGAGGCGTCGGCCTCCCCGGGGCCCGCCTCCCGGAGCTCCTCCTGGCGGTGCCGGAACGCGACGACTCGCGATCCCGGACAGGGCCCCAGGGTGCGGCCCTGCGGCCCTCTAGTGCCCGAAGTGTGTTCGCCGGGCGTTTTCCGGCCAATTCTCACGAGCGTTCTGCCCAAATCGGGATCGATTTGGGCAGAACGCTCGTGAGAATTGGCCGGCGTTGGGCAGCCCTGGTCAGCGCCCAGGGCCGCGTGGAACAGGGCCCTTTCTCGCTCGTGGCATGGCGCGGCCACCCGGAAACCGAGCCGTGACGATGGGGCGCCGCCAGCGGCCCCGGCGCCGGGGAGTTTTCCCCGAGCAGAGTGGATGGAGGCGCCGTGGCCAGGCGTCGGCCTCCGCCGTGGCGGGCGGCCGGGGCGCCCGTGGAGGGGGCTGGCCTCTGTGGGGGAACGGAATGATCTCTCACTCCACGGCTGGGACGAAGCCGCGAAAGGTGCCGTCGTTGCCGGGACGGTCGGGGGGACTCGTCGCGCGGGACTCAGGGTTCCCCATGCGGAGGCACCCAGGCTCAGGCCCCTGGCAACGGAAGGCTGAGCAAGCAGGCCCGGGCCCGGGCCCGGCTTTCGGGGCTGGCCCGGCCCCAGCGGCCGGCGCCAGGGAGTGGACCCCCGGAGGCTGAGGAGCGGGAGGCGTCGGCCTCCCCGGGGCCCGCCTCCCGGAGCTCCTCCTGGCGGTGCCGGAACGCGACGACTCGCGATCCCGGACAGGGCCCCGGGGTGCGGCCCTGCGGCCCTCTGGTGCCCGAAGTGTGTTCGCCGGGCGTTTTCCGGCCAATTCTCACGAGCTATCTGCCCAAATCGGGATCGATTTGGGCAGAACGCTCGTGAGAATTGGCCGGCGTTGGGCAGCCCTGGTCAGCGCCCAGGGCCGCGGGGAGCAGGGCCCTTTCTCGATCGGGGCATGGCGCGGCCACCCGGAAAACGAGCCGCGACGATGGGGCGCGGCCGGCGGCCCCGGTGCCGGGGAGTTTTCCCCGAGCAGAGTGGATGGAGGCGCCGTGGCCGGGCGTCCGCCTCCGCCGTGGCGGGCGGCCGGGGCGCCCGTGGAGGGGGCTGGCCTCTGTGGGGGAACGGAGTGATCTCTCACTCCACCGTTGGGACGATGCCGCAAAAGGTGCCGTCGTCACCGGGACGGTCGGGGGGACTGGTGGCGCATGACTCAGGGTTCCCCATGCGGAGGCCCCCAGGCTCAGGCCCCTGGCAACGGAAGGCTGAGCAAGCAGGCCCGGGCCCGGGCCCGGCTTTCGGGGCAGGCCCGGCCCCAGCGGCCGGCGCCAGGGAGGGGACCCCCGGAGGCTGAGGAGCGGGAGGCGTCGGCCTCCCCGGGGCCCGCCTCCCAGAGCTCCTCCTGGCGGTGCCGGAACGCGACGACACGCGATCCCGGACAGGGCCCCGGGGGGGCGGCCCTGCGGCCCTCTGGTGCCCGAAGTGTGTTCGCCGGGCGTTTTCCGGCCAATTCTCACGAGCGGTCTGCCGAAATCGGGATCGATTTGGGCAGAACGCTCGTGAGAATTGGCCGATGTTGGGCAGCTCTGGTCAGCGCCCAGGGCCGCGTGGAGAAGGGCCCTTTCTCGCTCGGGGCATGGCGCAGCCACCCGGAAAACGAGCCGCGACGATGGGGCGCGGCCGGCGGCCCCGGCGCCGGGGAGATTTCCCCGAGCAGAGTGGATGGAGGCGCCGTGGCCGGGCGTCCGCCTCCGCCGTGGCGGGCGGCCGGGGCGCCCGTGGAGGGGGCTGGCCTCTGTGGCGGAACGGAGTGATCTCTCACTCCACCGTTGGGACGAAGCCGCGAAAGGTGCCGTCGTCACCGGGACGGTCGGGGGGGACTGGTGGCGCGGGACTCAGGGTTCCCCATGGGGAGGCCCCCAGGCTCAGGCCCCTGGCAACGGAAGGCTGAGCAAGCAGGCCCGGGCCCGGGCCCGGCTTTCGGGGCTGGCCCGGCACCTGCTGCCGGAGCCAGGGAGGGGACCCCCGGAGGCTGAGGAGCGGGAGGCGTCGGCCTCCCCGCGGCACGCCTCCCGGAGCTCCTCCTGGCGGTGCCGGAACGCGACGACACGCGATCCCGGACAGGGCCCCGGGGGGGGCCGCCCTGCGGCCCTGTGGTGCCCGAAGCGTCTTCGCCGGGCGTTTTCCGGCCAATTCTCCCGAGCGTTCTGCCCAAATCGGGATCGATTTGGGCAGAACGCTCGTGAGAATTGGCCGTCGTTGGGCAGCCCTGGTCAGCGCCCAGTTCCGCGTGGAGCAGGGCCCTTTCTCGCTCGGGGCATGTCGCGGCCACCTGGAAAACGAGCCGCGACGATGGGGCGCGGCCGGCAGCCGCGGCGCCGGGGAGTTTTCCCCGAGCAGAGTGGATGGAGGTGCCGTGGCCGGGCGTCCGCCTCCGCCGTGGCGGGCGGCCGGGGCGCCCCTGGAGGGGGCTGGCCTCTGTGGGGAAACGGACTGGTCTCTCACTCCGCGGCTAAGACGAAGCCGCGAAAGGTGCCGTTGTCGCCGGGACGGTCGGGGGACTCGTGGCGCGGGACTCATTGTTCCCCATGGGGAGGCCCCCAGGCTCAGGCCCCTGGCAACGGAAGGCTGAGCAAGCAGGCCCGGGCCCGGGCCCGGCTTTCGGGGCTGGCCCGGCCCCAGCTGCCGGCGCCAGGGAGGGGACCCCCTGAGGCTGAGGAGCGGGGGCGTCGGCCTCCCCGCGGCACGCCTCCCGGAGCTCCTCCTGGCGGTGCCGGAACGCGACCACACGCGATCCCGGACAGGGCCCCGGGGGGCGCGACCCTGCGGCCCTGTGGTGCCCGAAGTGTGTTCGCCGGGCGTTTTCCGGCCAATTCTCACGAGCGTTCTGCCCAAATCGGGATCGATTTGGGCAGACCGCTCGTGAGAATTGGCCTGCGTTGGGCAGCCCTGGTCAGCGCCCAGTTCCGCGTGGAGCAGGGCCCTTTCTCGCTCGGGGCATGTCGCGGCCACCCGGAAAACGAGCCGCGACGATGGGGCGCGGCCGGCAGCCGCGGCGCCGGGGAGTTTTCCCCGAGCAGTGTGGATGGAGGCGCCGTGGCCGGGCGTCCGCCTCTGCCGTGGCGGGCGGCCGGGGCGCCCCTGGAGGGGGCTGGCCTCTGTGGGGAAACGGACTGGTCTCTCACTCCGCGGCTAGGATGAAGCCGCGAAAGGTGCCGTTGTCGCCGGGACGGTCGTGGGACTCGTGGCGCGGGACTCAGGGTTCCCCATGGGGAGGCCCCCAGGCTCAGGCCCCTGGCAACGGAAGGCTGAGCAAGCAGGCCCGGGCCCGGGCCCGGGTTTTGGGGCTGGCCCGGCCCCAGCTGCCGGCGCCAGGGAGGGGACCCCCTGAGGCTGAGGAGCGGGGGCGTCGGCCACCCCGCGGCACGCCTCCCGGAGCTCTTCCTGGCGGTGCCGGAACGCGACCACACGCGATCCCGGACAGGGCCCCGGGGGTCGCGGCCCTGCGGCCCTGTGGTTCCCGAAGTGTGTTCGCCGGGCGTTTTCCGGCCAATTCTCACGAGCGTTCTGCCCAAATCGGGATCGATTTGGGCAGAACGCTCGTGAGAATTGGCCGGCGTTGGGCAGCCTTGGTCAGCGCCCAGTTCCGCGTGGAGCAGGGCCCTTTCTCGTTCGGGGCATGTCGCGGCCACCCGGAAAACGATCCGCGACGATATGGCGCGGCCTACAGCCGCGGCGCCGGGGAGTTTTCCCCGAGCAGAGTGGATGGAGGCGCCGTGGCCGGGCGTCCGCCTCTGCCGTGGCGGGCGGCCGGGGCGCCCCTGGAGGGGGCTGGCCTCTGTGGGGAAACGGACTGGTCTCTCACTCCGCGGCTAGGACGAAGCCGCGAAAGGTGCCGTTGTCGCCGGGACGGTCGGGGGACTCGTGGCGCGGGACTCAGGGTTCCCCATGGGGAGGCCCCCAGGCTCAGGCCCCTGGCAACGGAAGGCTGAGCAAGCAGGCCCGGGCCCGGGCCCGGCTTTCGGGGCTGGCCCGGCCCCAGCTGCCGGCGCCAGGGAGGGGACCCCCGGAGGCTGAGGAGCGGGAGGCGTCGGCCTCCCCGGGGCCCGCCTTCCGGAGCTCCTCCTGGCGGTGCCGGAACGCGACGACACGCGATCCCGGACAGGGCCCCGGGGGGGCGGCCCTGCGGCCCTGTGGTGCCCGAAGTGTGTTCGCCGGGCGTTTTCCGGCC